>NW_028179645.1:0-10499 GCF_964030765.1 Micromesistius poutassou | reverse complement strand
TCTCTGTCTCTCTGACTCTCTGTCTCTCTGTCTCTCTGTCTCTCTGTTTCTCTCTCTCTCTCTCTCTGTCTCTCTCTCTCTGTCTCTCTCTCTCTCTCTCTCTCTCTCTCTCTCTCTCTCTCTCGTCTCTCTCTCTCTCTCTCTCTCTCTGTTTCTCTGTCTCTCTGTCTCGTTACTGATCCGGAGGGATGTATGTCTGCCTCCACGTCTGCTCTGGACGATGCTAGCCCGGTCCTGTTTGTAATGTTGAGGTTATTCTTTGGTTTTTCCATTTTTTTTTCACTGTACACAAAGCTGTGGTCTAGTTATTTTTTACCATTCGTTCTTCCCTCCGTCAACATGTAATCCCTCCCCCTCCTGTCAACCACCAGGGGTCCCCGCTCTGAAAGCCACTTTAATCCACTCCACAGCAGGGATGTGGTGGGTGTCTCCCCGCCCACCGGTTTAACTAAGCACACTTCAGTGCTTACTTTCGCCATACGCTACTCTTAGTATACAACACCGATGCTGAGAGTGCCCTGTTTTTTCCAGACATACTTGGATCTCCTCGATGTTACATGCACACGTACATACACACAGACAAACACACACACGCATCTCTTTTGTGTGCAGGAAAGAAAATAATATAAATCTAAAACGGGTCGAGTGCAGAACAACCGCATATGTTTATCAGGGAGTCATTCAGTCTTCTCTTGGCGTCCACGTGCTCCAACTTCAAATAGTCCTGGTTTGAATATTCAACCGGGGTGACCAACTGGAGGTCTTTGCCCAGGGAGGGAGCAGCGTCCTGGGGGAGATGGGCACCAGGGGCCTGTAGATAGGGGGACTGCAGGCGACTGGAGACTATCTATAGCTGAGGTCCCAGGTGGCTCTCTCACGCGCAGTCATTGTTTATTCCGTTGGATGACGAGATGTGGCTGCAAGGACGTGCAGAAACACACAAAAAAAAAGTGTTCCCAAGTTTTATCCCAACCGGGTGTACAGGAGACAACAGCCTGTGTTGCTCTTTTTTATTTCACTTCCCTTGCACTTTTACTTTCACTTTTGCTTTCTCTCTGAGATCCTTTTTTGTGTGCTTGTGTCTCTTGTCCCGATGGTCAGCAGACATGGTGGAAGCATTTCTATTTTAGAAAATAGAAGAAAAGTTGTTCGGTCGTGTGTGTATGTTTTAAAGGTTTTTTTTTATCGTTAAAAGACTGCTGGCAGTTGGGGTGAGGAAAAAGCAGTTGGGACTAGTCTTCCCATCTTGGGTGCTAACTTAAACCGTGTTTATATTATTAATCTGTGTTTAATATTATAAAACTGTTTATTGGCAGGGAACACAGCAGCTGTCTCATCTGATATTGACAAATAATGTCGTATCCATCTCCATCTTATTCACAAAAAAATGCTGTACTCTTGGGACATCTGGAAACAATTGCTGCACACCAAACGCACATATGCATGCACACACACACACACACACACACACACACACACACACACACACACACACACACACACACACACACACATATTTACCAGTTTACACACATGCAAACACTGAAACACTGACATAATCACCAATTCACACACTTGCACACATATTCACAATTACCAATTCACACACATGCACACATACACCCTCACATGTTTACCAATTCATACACACACCTTCTCTCTTACGCATTCACGCATGCTTTATTTATAATATTAAAATGAAAGCACCGCGTTGACTTTTGCATTATATATATGTGCGTGCGTGTGTGTGTGTGTGTGTGTGTGTGTGTGTGTGTGTGTGTGTGTGTGTGTGTGTGTGTGAGCAGGTGGGCAGCAGGGTGGAGTTCCAGTGTCAACAGGGCCACCTGCTCCAGGGCTCCACCACCAGACTGTGTCTGGCAGAACTCACCTGGAGCGGTACACAGCCTACATGTGTCCGTAAGTACTCCTAGCCCTCTCTGTCCTGCTCACTCACAACCTCTCTCTCTCTCTCTCTCTCTCTCTCTCTCACAGTCTTTCTCGCACCTGCTTTCTCATAAGCTCTCTCTCTCTCTCTATGTCTCTTTCACCTGCTCTCTCCTAAGCTCTCTCTTTCATGGTACCTCTCTCTCTCACCTGCTGCTCTCTCTCTCTCTCTCTCTCTCTCTCTCTCTCTCTCTCTCTCTCTCTCTCTCTCTCTCTCTCTCTCTCTCTCTCTCTCTCTCTCTCTCTCTCACACAACCTCTCTCTCTCTCATGCGCTCACGCACCCTCTCTCTCATGGTCTCTCTCACTTTCTCACAGAACATCTCTCTCGCTCTCTCTCTCTCTCTCTCTTGTTCTCAAAGAACCTTTCTCTATCTCTCTCTCTCTCTCGCGCGCAGAACCTCACACAGACACACACTGACACACACACACACACACACAGACACACACTGACTCGCACAGACACACAAGGACACACAACTCCCCTCATCACCCACCAGCTCCTCTGCTGGAGGCATGAAACTGATACCTCTCCTTCAGGTCGATAAGTTATCGACCCCCCGGGGCCCGGGGCCCCCCTGATTAAGGGTCCCTGGGTTAGACCCCGCCCCCCCCCCTGGGTTAGACCCCTCCACAAGAGGGTTGAGATGGATGGACGGTCTTCACTCGGGCCCTCCAGGGAAATGTTTCCCCCTGCCCTGGTAATCCATCTGCCAGAGCGCTGGTCAGACACAGGGGCCCCCGCCCTGGGCTCCCGCGCTACCCCTGGTGCCAGACCGGCAGGGCCTTCAACAGACAACATTTAGTTTGTTTTATTTGTATCTTTTAAATCTATTTGTTGTTTATTTAGCCAGGAAGATCCCGTTGAGATACATGATCTCTTCTTCGGGGGGGGGGGGGGGGGGGGCGGGGGGGGTTGGCTGGACCTCATCCTGGTCATGACTTGGTTCTGGTCAATACTGGTCCACATGCATGGCTGTTTGTTTTGTGTTCTGATGATAGTGTGTGATGATATCAACATTTATGGGACTCGAATCAGAAGAACAGGCGTTAAGGCACGGTCAAACCCAGTATGCAACCGTCTCTGTGTTTTCCTCTGAGGAAGCTACAAAGCCGTTACAGGAAGGGGAGGGGCCAGGCACCAGACCGCAATGCACTGTGCCGCAGAGGGGGCTCTATCCAATGTCTACATCATTTCACCTTTGACCCCGCACACAGCATAAACGTAACGCGCAAACCAATAGCCCCAAGACGACAGCATGTTTTAAATTAAGGCTGCTGTTATATTTCAGCTTATTTCTAAACTGTTCTCTGCGTTGTGTATATTCCAATTGTAGTAGTAATTCTTGAAGTGTAAATCAAGGAAGCTTGACAGGTTGGATCAGAGTGGATGGTTTGGTTGGATGGATGGTTTTATTCCAGGATATAATACAGAAAGATACAGACTTAGGTTGAATGATCTATAGTGTAGGCAGGTGGGGAGCAGTCTGCTGACGTGCTCCTTGGCTGTCGATCCCTCTTCTCGCCGAACCAAAGGTTTGGGGCGAGTATTATAGTAAGAAAATGTGAATAACGAAAGAACAGAAGCAGTCTCTCCCTTGATAAAGTATACGGCCCTGGCTATGCCCCAGACGACCGGGTTGGTTCGTCCTCGTTGGGACATAAACAAATGGAGGAATGTTCCACCTGGTATCAGTTGGAGAGGCACTGGCCCGTTCATAGAAGAAAGAGAGACACTAAAATACACCAATATTCTACACTGCTTTTGTGTGTGTTTTGAACACATGTCAGTCGGCCAGTGGAGGCACCTTTACACACCCGAGCCTTCCCTGGTGTAGAGCCCAGTCTGAGGAGGAGTTGTGGGCGGTTGCCTACAGTGTGTTCTGAGAGTCTGGTCTGCCCTGCGTACAGCAGTGTTGAGGAACAACAGACTGTTGCGGGCCGCTGGAGGGAATGCAAATGATATTTAGTACAGCATGGTTCCTTATCCAGGCCCAGGATGTAATACCCAGCAGAGTTTCCTCCTGCTGAGCAGGCAGAAACACTAATACCTTAGCCTTCACAGTCCACCTGATCCCTCAAGCACTGTGCCCAGTGCGAGTGTGTGTGTGTGTGTGTGTGTGTGTGTGTGTGTGTGTGTGTGTGTGTGTGTGTGTGTGTGTGTGTGTGTGTGTGTGTGTGTGGGGGTGTGTGTGTGTGTGTGTGTGTGCGCTTGAAGGTGTATTTGTATGGGTGGGTGTGTGTGTGTGTGTGTCCTTCTCTGTGTGTGTTTGCGTGTATATTTACGTCTATGTGTGTATTAATGTGTGGGTTATTGTACGTTGTTATTGTGGTTATTGTACGGCTGCATATTTGACTGCTGTCTCTACAAGTGTGTGTGTGTGTGTGTGTGTGTGTGTGTGTGTGTGTGTGTGTGTGTGTATGTGTGTGTGTATGAGTGTCGGGCCCTGGGGTCATCTTAGAATCCTCTCAGATTCCTTTCAGGCAGATTGACTTTGACTTTGGCTGCCATTTAAACTCTGCCTAAAGTATGAAACTCACGGCTGCTTACCGTATGAGAAAGAGCTCAGGGGGGATTACCACGGACACTGTTACACTTTAATGGAATACAATCGATCTAATGGATAAAATCACCAAAGTTCACAGGCATCGCTCCGCTCATCGCCCCGGCAACGGGCACATATTGACGTCAAAACAACCATCAAAAGCTGCATGAAATATTCAAGAAGTTTTCACTTTTTCTGCTACCCCCCCTCAGCGCCGGCGATGATACTCCCAGCGTTGCGTCATTAGCATTCCCTCAACCTTTTTCAGACCGTCTTAGCAACGCAGCCGTCAGGATTGGACAGAAGGTGTGCCACTGGACGCGCTGCACTTACAGTGGAGCCCCGGGGTGTCTGTGTTTTTGTTATTCCTATACACAGATAGTTATACGTAGATAGTTGACATGATCGGTTGTAAAAAGTTGTTGCCGGTGGACACAGTCACAGCAGGGAGCATGTTTGCGTTGACCCAGTTTCCTTCACACACACACACACACACACACACACACACACACACACACACACACACCTTGTTGTGACAGGCACATGTCAAACCTAGCTGCTGTTCCCCTTCTTCCCTGCGTGCTCTACACACCGTTTGAGCGTGTGCGCTCGCGTGGTTGTTTATCTATGTTTTCAGGGGGATGTTAAAAGTAGCGCAGCAAGGTGACCCAGATTACCGGCACACAGGCGCGCGTGTCGTTCTCGCTGCCGCATTCGAACGCCGCCGTCGTCGTCGGGCAGAAACCAGCCTGCCTCGGTCGCCACCGCTGCCCCGTATGCGCCTGGCTTCGTAAAGTCTTGGTTAATGGTAAATGTACTGCGTTCATATCGTGCTTTTTTTGTAACCAGTGGCCACCTAAAGCGCTTTGCAATACTGCCTAACATTCACCCGTTCATGCACACATTCACACACCGACGGCGGTGTCAGCCACGCAGGGCGACAGCCGGCGCGTCAGGAGGCAGTCAGGGTGAGGGCGTCTCGCTCAGGGGACACCCCGACACTCAGCTAGGAGGAGCCGGGGATGGAACCAGCAACCTTGCGGTTGCCAGCCAACCCAGCTCCACCTCCTGAGCCACATGCCGCCCGATCGCTTGGTCTTCCCGTGGCGTGACTTCACTCCGGATACCGCTCTGATACCAACGCTGCCGAGCTGCCGAGCCACCGAACCTCAGGGGCATCGCGTGTTTTTTTTCTGAGCCGCAAACGGCCTCCGGTACTGCTAAAAGGGCCGATTGACCTTCCGTGTCTTCTGCGGGGCCCTTGAGAGGCGATAGATGTAGGATGCCGGTCCCCGCGGCGTCGCTTTACACGGATCTCGGCGGCTGCAGACACGAGGCTCCCGTCGCTTGAAACACATTCTCGACGCGACGCGTGGGGAGTCGGGAGTGGGTGGAAGTGTGTCCTCGCTCTTGTTTTTTTTTTTTCGATTTCTCTGCGTTGTTGTTTCGTTTCGTGCCAGTTCTTGTTGTTCTTCGCTCTACGCAACATGTATTTGTTATTCTCCATGCATGGAATGTAAACAGAGATTGCAGGCGGGAGGTCGGCATGAATAATGCGGCCAGTCATCTTCAGAAATGGTGGTGTAGGTGGGGGGTGGGGGGGGGGGGGGGGTGGGGGGGAGGGGTATCAACCAGGAAGAACACCAACTGCTCCGCTCGCACCACCTGCCCGCCCGCACGCATGCCAGCCCGCCACCTGAATCGACAACACTTTCTCAATGCAGATTACAAACCTCTTCCGAGGCTGAGCTTTTTTTCTCTCTGCATTTATTCTGGTGCTCTCTCGAAGGAAAGTCTATGCTAGGGGGCACGTTCGTCGGAACACATCAGACGAGGTTTTTCTGGGGCGACTCTCCGCCATGTTGAGGGGACTCGAGAGGGAGGGAGAGAGACAGAAAGGGAGAGAGAGGGAGAGAAAGAGAGAGAGAAGGAGAGGGAGAGAGAGAGAGAGTTGTAGTTCTGTAGGATTCAACATAGTCATCATAAATATACCATAACCGTGGCTGATGAAATTGTTGTTTTTCCCCGGGTCTCCCATGAGAAACCCTGTGGCGGTTTCTAAACACAAGAAGTTCTCCCCGTAATGATAAATCACTTCACGATTTGTTACCAAACAATGATAGAAAAGTTTACATTTACAACATCGCTACGAACAAAATAACCTGCATTCCGATGCAAGTATGCTTCCAAAATGGAGGCGGTCATGGCTTTGTGACAATGCAACAGTGGTGATTTCTGCAAGGGAAGCTCAGCTTCCTCTAAAATAAAAAAAATTAAATGGTCAAATATATACTGTTGTGTTAACATTTCATTGACTAAAAATGCGTTAGAACACGTCCATCTCGAAGACGAGTTCGTTCAGAATCAGCTGCTTATCACAGGTCGACTGACTCAATTTCCTTCTCATACATTCCCGTAGCGTCACAGTGCATTTGCCTGTTGAAGCTCAGCGTCCATCCACTTCAATGGGGCTGAATAGAACAGCTTTTTTTAGTGTGTCGAAAGTTGACGGTCATTGGATAATGCTGCGATTATGTCCCTCCCACGGACGCTCAGTGTCTCTGGGGGTGAATGGAGGAGTGGGCTGGCCTGGACGCTGGGCTTCTGCGTGATGATTGGAGGGTCTGCGAAAGACTGAGTTGCCGTTTGATTGACAACGATTTTGAACTATATAACGTTGCCGGAGCTCTCTTCAGTCCTCAGTCCTATTGCCGATTCGAAAGACGAACTGCAACCTATTTCTTGATATTTGCTTGGCGAAATTGCTAGACAATTTTCATCGTACATTTCATACACTTATACACACAATTCCTTGCTTCAGTTTAACATAATTCCCACATTTCCTTGTTCAAGTATAATATATTTTTGGTAGTTGGCCATCACTTTGATTCAGGGAGCCTGAGGTCTGAACTTCAAGTCATGTATTCAGATCAGGACTTGCAGGGTGACAGGGGAAAGCTGTGTGATTTCTTGGTGTTCCTTAAAGACATGGAGTTGGACAGTGCAATGCATCAGCTTTACAAACTGTTCTCATTAGTGGCAACAATTGTAGCTACATCTGCAGGTGTAGAAAGGAGCTTCTCCTGTTTAAAGCAGCTCAAGTCCTACACCGATAACACAATGGGCCAAGGCTGTTTAAGCAGCCTAGCTCTGCTGGCTATTGAGAGGACACTGGTCAAGTCACTGGAAAAGACGGCTAGTTGGTATGACAGAGCATTGCCTTGAAAAGAAACAGAGAGGATAATTTACATTCAATAAATTGACAATTTATATATAGATGTAGGCCGAAAATGAGCATCCCCTCTTTGAAAGACCAGCAGCCGCCACTGCAATGCAATGTACAAGCCCTATAGCCCTAGAATGCAACATGTATACAGTATATACATTCATTATAAAGGAGACGGGCAGTCAGCGGTGATAAGCTGCAGAGCAGATGAGTCTGCAGAAGGTAACTGGACTACCTGGGGTTTTAACAGTGTGTTTTACTGCACACAACTCACCTGCAGTTCCACTCAAGCCCCCTCTCTCCGGGTATGTCTCTATCTCACATACACCCACATACAAACAGATGCATGCATGCCTCCATGCATGCACATATCGTTAGCCTCATAGCATATGAGTCATATTTGTCATATTTTGGCCAAATTGTGATATCTAACCTAAATCTACTCTCCTAACACTGCTGATTCACTGTGCCTCAATGGCACACACATGCACGCACGCACGCACACACACACGCACGCACATATATATACACACGCTTTTTACATTCCATAATCACTATCTGCCTATGTCATCAATTTGATTTTTGATGCAAAAAACAAGATGAACCTTAAAATATGAGGAAATTGTGCTACGAGGCTAACGCTATGCATCATGCATACACACGCACTCACACAAACACACACACACACACACACATACACACACGCTTAATATACCTCACAGTGGCAGCATTTGGTGCCCGGGTGCAAAATAGTTTTTTTTTGATTGAGAATATTCAAAGCTGTCGCATTATTACGCATTCATTTCATCCAGAGGGCTAATGAGTGTTTCAAAGGAGAGCATCATCACACCGATTCGAGGCATTATTAGAATTAATAACGACACACTTTTAACCACTTTCTATGAAGTTGTGCGCTAGTCGTTTGAAGTGGCGAAACACACGCTTTGCGCTTTGAAATGTTGAATATAAAACCCTGGCTGTAACGGAGGCGCTCCTTGTCGACGGAGCTCGCCAAACGTCGTTTCCACGGCGGGCTTTTAACATTCTAGAAGAATTACCCCGAGACCAAAGGCTGAAAGCACCTTGCTGCCAAAACACCAGCCCCCGACTGACAACACCGGCGGCGTGTTCATGTGCGAGCGTCGACGGGCCTGCTCAGCCTAATTAAACAAGCTATCGTTGGAGCGGCAATGAAATAAACAAATGACTTGTGAACAGGGTGCGAATAAAGAGCCAGATGAGGGAGAGAGACTACACTATGCAGTGTGTGTGTGTGTGTGTGTGTGCGCGCGCGCGCGTGCGTGTGCGTGTGTGTGTGTCTATATGTGTATGCACCTGCCTGTGTGTGCGTTTGTGCCCACCTGCCTGCCTGTGTGCATGTGTGCGTGCATGTGTGTGTGCGTGCGTGTGTGAGCTTTCGGTGACAGCGAGAGAACAACCAGGGCTAAATGCGCGGCTGGTGACTGAGCCGGGTTCTGTCAGAGAGGCAGGCAGCCCGGCTGGTGACTCACCGCCACGCTAAATTGGCCTTTCATGGGCTCTTAATGACATTAGCGCGAACGCGGAGGAGAGGAGCGGGGCCAGGAGAGTGGAGTGTGGAGACTCGGGGAGTCATCTAAGACATGTTTAGGGGGGGGGGGTAAGTACTGGGAGGTGGGTGGGCAGGGATAAAGGGTCATGTGACGGCTGGGGGTGGCTTAACTCAAAAGGTGGGTGGGTGTTTGTAAGTGCGTGTGTTTGGATAAGTGTGTGTGTGTTTGTGTAAGTGTGTGTGTTTGACACGAATATGACCCTCGGCTTCCCTTTGTCATGCAGAGATCCATGGAAACACACAGCTGTCCTCCTCTAGACAGGCCTTTGATCTTTGCACATAAAGCTCTCCTCGACGCTACACACACCCACCGCTTCTTTGATATGGACTCATCTATTGTTATCTATTATTTTGATATGTTTAATTTTCCTTATGAAAGATGATTATGTTTTGCTACAATAGAAAGGCGTTCAAGTCCTGTGAGTGTCTTATGTACGTGCGCATGCATGTGCACCTTGTGTGTGTGTGTGTCTGTGTGTGTGTGTGTGTGTGTGTGTGTGTTTTTTTTGTAGCTCCTATAGTCCAGGTTTGTGACGTTGTGACTCTACGTCCCCCGCCAGAGACTGCAGACTCTCTGCATGTATTCCCCGTATCTCCCTCACACCACATGACTGCCATACATGTTCTCATTACATTTTTAGAAGGCAGTCAGGCATGTATGACTAGTTTGCATGGAATGGGAATTCATAGTCTTCGAGTGAATAGGAATATTCTGGTGTGCCTGGTGTTAAAGCCTAGTCTTAAAGCCTGGTCTTAAAGCCTGGTCTTAAAACCTGGTCTTGAAGCCTGGTCTTCAGACCTGGTCTTGAAGCCTGGTCTTAAAGCCTGGTCTTAAAGCCTGGGCTTAAAGCCTGGGCTTAAAACCTGGTCTTAAAGCCTGGGCTTAAAACCTGGGCTTAAAACCGGGTCTTAATACCCAGTCTTAAAGCCCGGTCTTGAAGCCCGGTCTTGAAGCCCGGTCTTGAAGCCTGGTCCTAATGCCTGCTGCTGCTGTTACTGTGGGAGCTGTGTGAGTGCTCCTGTGTGACTGTGCGTGACCCGGGCTCCACACCATCCACCCCCAGCTCTTCTCATCAGCCTGCACAGTGTGTGCGGGGGCCCTCTGTTTGACGCCTCATGGGGAGCTCCTGGCTATGGATTCCTAATGGGCTCTCTTATGCCTGCTGTGATGGTAACATCGGGAGCTATCGATG
>NW_028179646.1:0-14435 GCF_964030765.1 Micromesistius poutassou | reverse complement strand
GTAGCGTGCTTCCAGGCGGGTAGTTACGGTCGCTTGAGAAGGGATATTATAACCTGGCTCCATGAAGTGTATTAACTCCCGAAATCCCTCACCGTCAGTGGTGCTAATTGGCATCATATCTTTTTCGATCATGCCGCAATTCCTCTGAGTAATGCCCTCAGCTTTCCTGTCGTCGCATACTCGCCTTCCCATTACCGCGGCGATAGTCGGTTGTGAAGGCGATGGACTTCCTCCCTGCAACACGGCTGCATGCAGGTTTTGAAGGTGGTATCTTAGCGAACTCGTAGAGCTGCTGAACTTAAACGTAGTACCGCAGAGTTTACATTGAGCGTCTTTGTCATCATTAATTAGTTTGAAATGCTCCCATACTCCACTCCGTTTTGACCGCCTCCATGTTTGTGTGCCGGGTCTCTCGCTGCCCGTGAGAATCCCGCGGGCGTAGGTTAACGCGGCTATCCTGCGTTAACCTATCCCCGTATTATGGTAGTATTATGGTATGATAGTGTTGAAAACGGTCTCCAATGATAAATAACACACTGGCTCACTTGGAAATGAGACCCAATGTCCAAAATCCTGAACTACCCCTTTAAGGTTTTATCAAATGTTCCTTCCACCCCTTTTTGGATGGCTCTATGAATTAGGTCTTTAGTTGCAATTGAAAAGTGTGGAGGCTAAAGTTAATATGCGTTCATACTGCCTCATTACTGGTCCTCTGGCCGGTAAATGAACAGCAACTGGATGAGCTGAACGGCTATACACAACGGAGAGAGAAATTATCCTGTTCATATAGTGGCATTTAAAGTGATTTATGAATGTTAAAAATGTAAAAAAAGTAGTCTCCTGATACTTTGATGTGCTCTCCTGTTAAAATGGAGGCCCATGTTTGGCCTGTGGTACACAGCGGGATGGATGTGGTGGGCTGAACTAACCTGGAGTCCCTCTTGGACTACAGGTCAGTTCAGACAGCAGGGTGGATGTGGACTGACCTGGAGTCCCTCTTGGACTGCAGGTTGTGGTAGAGGCTGGTGAAGCGGTCCTTGTTGAAGGCGTCGGTGAGAGACTTATGGTAGCACTCTCTGTTGTTCTTCAGATAGTTCAGCAGATCTCCATACCAGCAGAACTGAAAGATCAGATACACGGGCCCTGGGAGATAACAGTGAGACCTGAGGTTAACTACATCACGCTCTATGGGCCCTATTTTAAAAAACGAATACTTCCGTCTGAAACGGAAGTATGAAACGCGAAGTGCATATAGCTTTGAGGGCGGATCTCTGGCGCTGTTGCTATTTTAACGGCGGATAAATGACTCTTGCGCTCGACGCAAATCTAAAATGGGCTGGTCTGAAACCGGTAGGTGTGTTTTGGGCATAACGTGCAATAAACCATGGAGAGTTCCATCTCCCATCCCCTTTAAGAGCCAGCGCATTTGAACTTGACGAGTTGATATTTTGACAGTGCGTTTGCAGTCTCTGCTGAGACAGATGCAGTTTGCAGGCTCCGCTGAGACAGATGCATGCCAAATAATAGGCCTAATTCACACATGGAATACTGTTTTCTACTACAACTTCAGAAACACTGAGTCATCATGTAAATTGCGGCAAAGACAACATAACACATATATGATATGTGGACGCGGTCCTGTGGCCGCAACTGTGGGTCTATTTAATGATATGCGGCAATACATTAACAAACATTGTTTGTTACGAGTATTGTATACATTATCGTTATCGACACATATGAACACTATCGTGTTCATATGTGTCCCCTTGTGTATATACATCGCTGTGGACTGTATTATGCGTGTATTATGCGTGTTTAGTTTGCGTGTGTTAACAGATGGGTGCGCACACACACGTGCACCAAGCATCACCCCCATTCATTCCTTTAAACACTCACTCGCAGTAAAACTATGTTTTCTCACGATCAAATAGTCATCAATCCTAAAGGTTATGGGCTTGTACACGATGTCTGTGTCAAGAAAATATGTGTTTGCTGTACGGTGTTTGCAGATGCATTGATTTAAAAGTACAACTTACCGCTGTATCAGCTGTTCTTTCCTAAATAATTTAACCAACCATTTACCCTTAAACAAGATTTTGTTTTGGAAGGCTGGGATATACTTTGCTCAAGTTTATTATTGTTATCATTATTATTTTAACGCATAGCATAGCCTACAGTGTTCATTCATGCAGCCCCTATGGAAAAAAAATGTTTCCACAATCCACACACTATTTCTATGCAGTTGCACACATATGAACAATCTTTGACATCACAATATTTAAATTAGGCTAATCGTTTGCATGTTTGTGCTGTGTATAGGCTACGTGTGTGTAAGCTTATGTTGCAGTTCCGACTTGCTATGGCAACACCAACTGCACTATCCGCTAGTGCATTTAGACCAGGTATTTTTCGGTCAGTGGCACAATTGCAGTGGTGCAATTTTTTGATCACTAAAATAGCACGAGTATCATTTGCACCAGAACACGCCTCTGCTTTCGCCGACACGCCTCTCCAGGCGCAAGTGTAGTGGTGCCTGTTTGCTGCGGGTGAAAATCAGCTTTGCGCCGGGTGCCAACTAGCAACGATACATGCGTCGGTGTAGAATGTCAATTGTGCTGGGTGCAAGATAGGGCCAATATAAGTGTGTTATGAGAAAGTCATGTAGCGGTGTAAATACATGAGATCCATGCCCTTTTACCTGTGCCCGTACATGCCCCGAGCAGGTTGACTATGTTGTCATGGTTACCAATCTGAGTCATCATCTTCAGCTCAGACATCAGCGCCTCTTTCTCCACTGTCTGGTGTTTCTCTGCAGGGGGGAGAAAGAACAGAAAGCTACCGGGTTTAATTCCCAAGGTCCACAACTTGTTGTGGCTGTCAGGCACCCTTGAGCAAGATGCCATAAGATGTTTACCCAATGGGAGCCGAACCCACCGACACTGAGTCTGAAGACGGGGAGAAGGGTCGGGGAGGGGGGAACGTCTGGGGGAGGTCCGCTCTGTCTGTTGTGACACCTGGTTCTGACTGTACTGGGTGTGGGGGTCTCAACACACCTGGTTCTGACTGTACTGGGGGTGGGGGTCTAGAGACACCTGGTTCTGCCGCACCCCATAGAGTTTGGAGGGCTTCTTTCTTTTCAACCAGTTTGATTTGATGGGACTGGACTCCACAGAGTGGGAGTTGGAGAAGGAAATTGGCAACTACAGTGTCAACAGCCAGAGGGAAGAAACAGAGTTCCTTGTAACAGATTCAGACTCAGATATCTGGATTACAATGCTGACAACCAGACATAAACACATGATATGCCTCTGTGTCATTTAAAGTGATTTAAACTGTGTGTCCATGTCTCCACCGACCCAACAGCAAGACGGAGCATCAGGACTGGTCTTCAAGTGGGACCCGCTGAGAGCATGAAGGCATGGAGAGTAAGTGGCCTCTGACCTTTGAGCATCTTGACAGCCACCTGAGAGGTGCCCAGAGGGCCGAAGCCCACCGCCGTGGCCTGGACCACCATGCCGAAGGCCCCGGAGCCCAGCTCTTTACCTAGGGGGGCCAAAAAACAACAGACCCTTCATTAGCTTTTTTATGAGGCATCACTATCGGTTACCTACAGCTGTATGCATCACCAAACCCTACCTTCTCCTCTTGTTCATATCCATATAACTTCTTTATTATTTATTCTGTGTAGTTATTAACTCTGGTTTAATGTATCTATTTCATGTCTACTTCTGTCCTGACTTGTCTCTACTTTCTGCTGTGACGTTCACATCTCCCGTCTGGGATTAATAATGTATCCTCTGATCAGGGACAGGCAGGCAGTCTGCTGACCGAGTTGCAGGTTCTCCCTTGGAAACTCCCATTTCTGGTCATACTGGAAGTCCTTGAAGTTGATGTAAATGTAGTCATTATCATTGGGTCCCATTATCTGGATCATCTGCAGTTGGCTCTCATACCGCGGCTTCTGTTTTAAAAAACAAAACAGATTCAAATGAAATTCCGTTTGTGTTTGTGTGTGTGTGTGTGTGTGTGTGTGTGTGTGTGTGTGTGTGTGTGTGTGTGTGTGTGTCATACTTTTCTGACATTGTAAAGGAACAGGATGCCAATCACTATCAAAGCGACCAACAGCACCAGAATGCCTATTTTGAGCTCATGAGACCCGATCTGGAGACTGGTGACCATCCCTAGACCAAGGAAGACATGCACATCTGTGGTTTTGACATTCTGTACGATCTGCTCAATCAATTAACCATGGAAATATAGTAAACGTATTTGATCTATTGAACACACTTATGTCTAAAGACACAATTTTGGATATTTTGTCATTGAAAAATAACATTTGTTTCGAGGGATTGCTGAGACAGTCCCTACCTGGGGAAGGCAGTGGCGGTCTTAAGTCCTGAGTATCACTGCACCAGGATCCAAACGCATTGGTGAGGCAGAACTGAGCCAAGTGATTTGGAAGCACCTCAGCGGTCATCAGGGAGCTGTTGATCCTGGTCTCACAGAACAGCATCTCCTCCACCTTCTCCTGTTGGACATTCGTACAGCTGCACACACACACACACACACACACACACACACACACACACACACACACACACACACACACACACACACACACACACACACACACACACACACACACACACACCACACACACACGATATTGTGTGTGTGTCATATGAACAGGACAGTGAAGTGGGCTAGGGTTTAATCCCCCATGACCCCACACTACTCGTGGGTATCCTAGAAAACGTCTTCCTGCTGCTCAAGGACCTCTACCTAAAGTTTATCTGAGTCATTTGGGTTCAAAATGATCTGCTTAATGAGGAAATAGTCAAAATGAGACAGTCAACATACTTGTTGGACTCCTGGCATGACCTCCAAGAGACATTTGTAGGTACAGGACTCACAGTCTCACACCACACAATGCCAACAAGCGACCGGCAGTTGATCTGTGGTTTATCTGAGTTTGGATCAGGAAATCATAGTTAGATTTGCGTGAATCAATAACATGTTGTTGGACTGACGTTAAGGTAAAGAGGGGACGGTTCCCTCAAAAGCATGTTAGGTTCTCTCTGGCTGCTTACTGTTGAAGCTCAGGCTGATGTTTGTGACATCAACTCCATGGGTTAAGGAGACAACATGTGCACACAGCCATCCAAACTACTATAGAAACCATAGTCCACATATTCTCTCTCGGTTTTCTTATACCTGCTACACATAATGTCATCGTGTGGGTGACTCTCCTACGCCCCACCATCAGGTGTAACTTATATTCCCCAGATCTCATGTGGTCGCACAGCCTCCTGGTCCTGTGGGATAATGTTTAGTGCTTGATTAGTTATTTCACCGGAAGACCAAACTAAACACAAACCACCCTAGTACATACTACTGAAGGACTGATGTTATGACCACTGCCCTCATATGGGCTGACAGTGGTTCTTATTATCTCCACTGGCTCCACAGAACTCGACGGTCGGATAGCACAGGGCACCGAACATCAACTGCACTACGGTAGAAGTCTACGACGGTTAACAGCTTAATGCACTGGCTACCTGTTCCTCCAGGAGGGCCCTCCACAGTCCCTCCTTCTCCCATCCGGGGTTTCCCAGGCACAGTAGTCAGGCAAAGGGTGGGAGGAGATGTTGGCTTGCAAGCAGAAGTTCATGGCCTCTTTGGCCGATATGGTAATGTTGGTTTGACCCAGACTGACAGATACAAAGCTTTTGGCTAAAGAAGGGGTGGTAGAAAAAACGGTTAACTCAGTTCTGGAACTCAAGGGGTTCAGTGTCCTACTCTTAAGCAATGTTCTAAAGAGTAACATAAACCTGTCTTAGTGGAGAGTGTGAAGGAAGTTAGCTTTACAAACCCAGGACTTGGACGGAGATGGTCTTGTTTTTTGGGCCAACACAGGTGTATGTGCCGTTTTGTTCCAGTGTCACTGACTTCATGTAAAGGTAGGCCATCTGAATTCCCATATGATCATCCATCTTCAAGCACCAGGAAAAGATTGTATTTAATCAAAGCAAAAATGGGGCAATTTACTGCAAAACAAGAAGGATACAGTGAGTGCTATTACTTAATACGTACTCATTTAGAAGATTTATCTAAAGCAACTCAGAGTGTAGTGTTTTAGACATGTCTCTCAAGGATGCGTACAAGAGGGTTATGGACACAACCCAGTAGTAACCCAGGGCAGCTGTGATTCAAACCCCCTGGACACCTCTATCTGGCCCCATGCAAACACACTGCTAACCCCTTTTCTCTGAGGTCAAACGATGGCTTCACCTTGGTCGTGCTGTCCGGTCCTCCGCCCTTGCTCCAGCCCAGCGCGGGGTAGGGCTCGGCCGTGCTGCAGCGGAGCAGCAGGGACTGGCCTGGGCTGAGCACCACCTCCGTCACCTCCTGCTGCTCCACACCCGCTGGACTCTCTGAGCTCACGTCTTGAAAACACACGTGTGGTGACAGTGAGAGAGGTCTTTAGATGGACCAGGTTTAAATATCATCCAACACATCAACATGGTAGAACAAGAACTGCTTGGTGTTCTGGGTCTTTGTGCGTCTTTGTAGTCATTGTCCGTCACACTATTTATTATATGTTTGATGGTGATTTATTTTTTCTATATATGAGTTAAACAAATCATAATACGCAAAGACACAGATAAGACATTTGGCTGTTGGCTCCAGCGCCTGGTAGCGACCCAGGTTCGACTCCCACCTGTGGCCAGATTCTACATGTCAGACCCTCTCTCCTTTTAACCCATTGTCCAGGACGACTCAAAACCCAACAACATACATGAAAGGAATACATATGCGTGTGTGGCTGGAGATCGGCGGAAGTTAGATACGTTTGAAGTACCCGATTGATAAGATAAACAGAAAAAGTTCTCAGAAGTTCTCAGTTTTTTTATTGCAACTTGAATATGTTTAGCCTTTCCTAGAACTTGTGCTGTGTGTGTGTGTGTGTGTGTGTGTGTGTGTGTGTGTGTGTGTGTGTGTGTGTGTGTGTGTGTGTGTGTGTGTGTGTGTGTGTGTGTGTTTCAAGTTCCTGTATTTTGGAGATCAGTGTTTAGGGTTAGTGTTTGCGTTACCATAGTCGTATAGCTGAGAGCATTCTGTCCCTATGGCGTTGGCAGCACAGCACATTAACTTCTTATTGACAAATTCGCTTTTGGAAGTTTTGATCGGATTCTCTGAGAAGTTTTTTCTGTTGAAGAGAAGAACATGCATCATTATTGAAAATCTTCTTATTATCGTTTTTTTGGATGATATGGAAAATGAGTCCAGATGTGTTGAATGTGATAACCTTCGAACAGGCCTAAGTGATCTCACCCGGAGACTTGGAGGCTGGTGTACCACGTGACGGTGGCTACGGGGTAGCTCTCAGACACACACTTGATTTCAGGGGAAAAATTGGCTTTTTCAGGATGGAAATCCAACCAGGGCGGCGAGGGACGTTCTAGAAACATCCAAATAAAAACCTTGTCAATTGATTTAATCAAAAAATGACTGTACTAGTGCTAATTCAGTGTGGGATCGTTCCGGAACCTATCAGCCCTGAATCAAACCCCTAAGACTCACAGTACAGAGACAGCACAGACAGCCCGACAGGATGACTCACTCAGGACGCGCAGAGAGAGGGTCAGCGCCGAGTGGGACCTGTCGCTCCCTGAGCAGTTCACTGTGTAGATCCCAGATGCAGTCAGGGGGGACAGCACCATGGAAGGACTCCTGTCCCTGGGGAGTCACATTTAATATTACCTATTGTAAACATTTAGCACCATTTCTATCTAAGGCCACTTGCACAGAATTCCAATCAAAGACAACTATAGACTTTCAGCCACCGTGCAGACGGATACCTACTGATGGGATCCAGGCATTGGGGAATCAAACACCCTAGCCACTACACTATTTTGCCCATTTATAAACACACACACACACACACACACACACACACACACACACACACACACTCACAGAGTCAGTACTCGGTCCACTCCTTGGTGTAGGGAGCAGGCTGAGTCTGCTGGAAGGCCTACTAAGGATAGCCTGGTGCCAATACATCCTGTTACATTGACGGGATCTGAGGCATTTCCATCCAGGGGGAACGGGACCTAAACATACAGGATACGTAGGTGATTAAGTGACAACTAGGCTGTAACAAGGTCCTTGCTACACGCCACCTAGGTGGCTGCCACACTCCACCTAGTTGACTTTTATTGGGCTCCTCCAAATACAAGTACGCATGGTGGGGATGTTGAAAATCCGGTTTATTGGTTTTGCATATAATGATACATGGCCTGATGCTCCATATTACCATGTTGGAGAATTCTCCCGGAATGTGTGTGGAGATGGCTACCTGTCTACATGATCGATCTGCAACAGGTGTGCAGCCCCACCCAGCCCCAGAGTCCAATCATTCTCGACCAGGTGAAGCTGCTTAAACCAGCCATCGTCCACACACACTCCCACAGAGGCACAGCAATTTAAGTCAATGAAGGCTTCCATGCAGTTTCGGAAAATGCATGACAGTATACAACCAAGTGTCAATGGCTGACACCGCAGTTTGATGGCAACAATAGCATAGTGAATCTCTCTAGCTTGGTCAGCCGTCAAATGTATTTTTTTTTTCTTGACTTTTATCAAGGGTTTGCTTGATGACCTTTGATAAATGATGACATGAAGCTTGTCTGAATGGTTTTGAAAACTAGTTAAAGATTAGGAAGTTATATGAACTTGAAGCTTTGGGAGGAACCACTTTCTCCAAGTCCTCCGATGAGATTAACTGAAGTGAAATGGTAGTCAAATAGTTCTCACCTCCTTGCTTTGGCACAGTTTACGTACTTCTTCTGCATTCTGGCCGTGAACTCTGACATCCAACAACAGTAGCAGGACTAGATGTTTTGTTTTGATCAACCATGGTTTATAGAAACACACACACACACACACACACACACACACACACACACACACACACACACACACACACACACACACACACACACACACACACACACACACACACACACACACACACACACACAGTATTAGCACACATAGATGTGGTTTGTGGACCAGATAGATGAATCCCAGACAGGAAATGTGTCTTACAACTATGTGTGTCATACAACTACAAGGCAACAGCCTAAACCCGCCTTTTTAAAACAGATGTTCAAAATATACACATATTGTTTAGAACAGAAAAATTACTCACGATAAATTTTTTCGTTGTAAATATATTTCAGTGAATACGTTTTTTCTATATTTATTAATTCATAAAAAACATATATATTTTTGAATGTAGGCCTAATGGAAATGAACAAATGCATAATGCGACCTATAAGGCACGTATTATGTTGCAGTACAATGATGACTTTATCGTAAATAGGACTTTTGTATTCATAATAGGCCTGTGCATTAGGCATATTCTTATATTAGTTCGAGGTAGACCTCTCGCTATCTGCTTTTTTCAGACCTTCGCTCTCATTTCCTTTTGCGATTCAGAACGTGATACGATTGACATGATTGACATGATTGAGATAACTGACATGCCTGACTAGTTTCAGGGTGATGAAACCAATATTCACGTTTACTTTGCAGTACTTAACAACAACGGTTTTATTAAAAAGTATTGTTTCCCTTTTCCATCGCTAAAAGCCTAGATTTGTTTGGCAATCAACCCGAATCGACTCATCCTATTTTTTAAAAGCTGAGCAAAAATGTGTCAATAGAAAACCGCTAAATAAGTTGTAGGTCGACTAATACTCCAAAAAGTAACATTGTATACTCTTTTGCTGATTAACTTAATTGTAATTGTAATAAAAAACTTAATTATAACTTAATTGTAATAATCTCCCACATGTTGATTCTCAAAAACAATCATTAAACTTCTTGAAGCTATTTATAACATTTTAATGAATATGTTTTAATATTTAAAATAACTACGGTTAAAAACGATGTTACAATATAATGGTGTATGAAATTTCGCTAACCAAGAAAATAAATAACTCAAATAGGCCTACTGACTAAATAATTCATGTTTGCATGATAAATAAACATGATCGTATAACAAACTTCGTAATAACCAATATCACGTTATATTACCGGCGGTGGAGAATATGAATATGTTTTTATATTCATCCCGATAAGAAAAACTACAAATGCCCTGACTTACCCACGACCAGTTCCCAGTATCCCAGCATGGCACATTCACTTTAACAGACCAGTGACTGGCTGACTTCTGAGCTGTGGTCGCCACTGAAGGCCTTTTAAACAGCAGAAGTGGTTTTGCATGATGACGCGGTCAGCCTCCCTGCTATGGTTGGCTCATAGTCTCTCTAAAACACCTGGCAAATATGAAAGGGTAACTGGAAGAAAACGCGACTCAAATGTTTGCTATTAATGTTTAACAATATGTGAATAATGCTGATGGATAGAGAATGGGAATCAAGGCATACACCTGTTTAAAGCAAGTGTTAGGCAGTGGACATCTCCTGCTTTATCAATAAATATACCCATTTGTTTTTACTTTTCGAAAGACCCGCCCTTTAAGTTGTACCTTTTAAACCTATTGACTCAAGATGATGGTATCTCGCCAGCAACCATCTCTGGCCTGGGACAGCAGAGCACCACATGCATCCGAGTTCAACCTATGCACCGCAGTCCGTCGGCGTCCTGGTTCTGTCACAGTGGGACCTGGTCCTGTCACAGTGGGACCATGTCTGAAGACCGGTTGTCCCATGTTTGAGGTCCCATGTTTGAAGACTGGTGTCCTTGGTCCCACTCCCATGTCTGAAGATTGGAGGTCCCGACGTGAGAGCCAGCCGCCCCGCAGCGCGCTGCCCTCCGACGGCCCACAATGCACCGCGAGGCTAGCGTGTTCCCAGTGTGCGGAGCAGAAAACAACAGCGTTAGCGCGCCTCCACAACAGGCTAGCGGCACGGCGACGAGCTACCCGGACCGCGACGACGACCAGGTCTCACCACGGGACACGCGTTTGTCTCAAACGACCTAGTATTAGTCAAATGGTGCGAGTTCTTTAAGCGTTGCGAACATTATCAAACCACCGAGGACATTTAAAAGCGTATATTTCGGGTGGATTCGTGTTCGCAGGCTAGCTAGCTCGCTAGCTACCCGCGTCTCTATGTTCGAGTCTGTTCCGACCGCGGCGGTGGCGGCAGCGGCGGTGCCATGAACAGTGGACTCCCCGCTTCAGCTGCTCCGCTCGGAGGTGTTGCACTGCCCAACGTCAAGGTGAAGTTCTGCCGATATTACGCTAAAGACAAGACGTGCTTTTATGGGAACGAGTGTCAATTTTTACACGAAGAGCCATCCATGGCAAGCATGTCACTACACGGTGGCGGCGGCAGCCCCGTCCCGTTATCTATGGCCGGTGGTGGAGCCGTGACGGCGGCGGGGTTTTCCCTCGCTGGTCCAGCGGCGGCCTGCCCAGGTGGAGCTGGAACCAATGTCTCAAAAAAGAGCGAACCCATGGGGCCTACAGGCACGCCTCTGGACGGACAGTTATTGACCAGTGAGTATGGTTGGATACGTCTAAAAGACCAAAGGACTATAGCATTGTGACCGAACTTGTCGGCCTCATCTGGCTTTGTTAAAATCGAGTCCGGGGATTCACTTGGGCCCTTGACCTGCACAGAAACGTGGGGCTTTCTTCACTCGTCCCTGCGTGTTTGAAGTAGCCAATACATGCTCAGCGGCTAGTGGTCTTTTTCTAGTTTGGCACTTAAACAGTCCTGTTTTGGTAGAATTTCCCAAATGAGCATTGGGGAAATTAACGTATTTCACTAAGCATCATGCAGGAGGCCCGTTGTTTGTATGACAGCTGTGAGCTAGCTCCCAACGCTAACTAGTTGTTTTGTCCAGATATTATTGATTGCACTTGTACTTTAATCAAACGTGTCTCTGTTGGCACCGGTTACAGTTAAATGCAATTACCGTAAGGATGCAAGATCATCTCATTTTCTAAAAGAGAAGATAACTAGTGTGAAGCTCAGGTTGCCATGCAGGGAGCGTTGTTTTTGTCTTGTGTGGACCAGGTTTCCTCAAGTAAACAAGCAAGCACGTTGCTAGTACCTATACTTTCCATTCTACCTTCAGTTATCATTAGTATGTGGACCCATGCGATGCAACTTTAGATAATTCTCAATAGCAGTACATATTTTTATTGTTGTCTCATTAATGTGAATTGAGTAAGTACAATAGTATACGCACACGTATAATACTATATTAAAGTTATACTTTTCTCCAGTCCCAGGGATGGAGGGCGGAACCCTGACTGATGCTAATCTGACCAACTCTTACTTCAGCAGCAGCTTTATTGGCGTCAATGGGTTTGGAAGCCCGGCAGAATCAAAGTACTCAATGATGCAGGTATACGTTAAAGAGTATCAATGTATTTATTACTGTGTTCATGTTATGACTTAAAGCCTCTTGTAGCATCCAGCGGCAGCCTCAGTCACATAGTACTGTCAACTGTCATGATGGGCTGATATTACTATTTACTACCATGTCGTTATTGAGCAGTCACTTTTATCCACAGTGAATTCAGATGCAGTCATTAAGCAGCAGGTACTGGTTGTACTCACTGGGGATGTACTGCCCATATTGTTGGTGCATTGTTTTGTTAAGATATAATGTGATTTTGTTTAGGTATCCTTCTGTATAGAATCCAGTATAATGTTAAAAGAAATTCAAAGAAAAAAGGCAGTAGCCTGGTTTCCTATAGTCGTTGCTTGCATTTCAATTATCACATTCCAAGCTCTCCTCAACAATGCCGGAGAGTAAGATAAACTGGTCAAATTTCACAGTATAAAGTATTCTAAATTATATATATATTTTTAAATTGTGTTAAAATTGCAGGTCTAGTATTAAAATCGAAATATAAGCTCTTTATTTGTACAATGGATAATGTATGTAGCGCAGTAGAACGGTACCTTGTGATTAGTTTGTGTTTAGGCCAGTTCTGGTTAGGTTCAGATCCAAGAAAAGGTAGATGATCAACATGCTTGATCGGCTACAGGTACATACTATACACACACAGTAGTTAGTGTGTGTATAAAGACATCTGAGTTGAACAGCGTTCTCAACCTGTCTGGCTGGTTCCGGTTTCAGAGAATGACCAGCAGCAGCAGCTCCCCCAGTCTCCTCAACGATGGTGCCAAGAACTTCAGCCACAGTGCTCAAGGTACCAATCAACCCTTGGGAAGTGCTGAGTGGTAGCAGCTCATCTCTGGTCCCTAGGTCACCAGCTCTAACACATCTCTAGTCCCTGGGTCACCAGATGTAGTGCTGAGGGGTAGCAGCTCATCTCTGGTCCCTAGGTCATCAGATCTAGCACATCTCTGGTCCCCAGATGTAGTGCTGAGGGGCAGCAGCACATCTCTGGTCCCCAGATGTAGTGCTGAGGGGCAGCAGCACATCTCTGGTCCCCAGATGTAGTGCTGAGGGGCAGCAGAAGATCTCTGGTCCCCAGATGTAGTGCTGAGGGGCAGCAGAAGATCTCTGGTCCGCAGCATAGCTTAGGTTCTCCCGCATCATGTTGGGTCTTCTCTGTTTGTTGCAGATCCGTTGACCTCCCCAGCATCCTCCCTCTTCAGTGATTTTGGTGCTCTTAGCATATCGCAACGGAGGAAGGTACGACTGAAACAAGCAACAACTAGGACAAAATCTACTTTGCTTTGAGATGATTGGTGTTAAACTTATTATATGTCATGATGATCCGTGTCTCCCTCATTCGATTCCACTGGCGTAATAGTCGTGTGTGTCACTGTGTTGCCAGGCTCCCAACCCTACAGCGAGTGAGTTCATTCCTAAAGGAGCGCCCCGTATGGCCACCATGGCCAGCACCCCCGCCTTCCCCTCCCCACTCTTCCCCCACCCTGGACTGGGCGGCTCCACGGCGGCGGCCCTGGCTCCAGGTGAGGCTCGGGTGCATAAAGGCTGAAATGCACACATAGCGATTTACTTTGTTCTGTCCCACACCGCACCAGGGTGACACAAACTGTTTGTCCATGTTAGGGATGTCTCTCTCAGCCGGCTCCTCCCCCCTCCATTCCCCGAAGATCACGCCCCATACCTCGCCCGCCCCCCGCCGGCGGAGCCACACCCCCAATCCTGCCAACTACATGGGGCCCACGGCCGCAGCCGACCAGGGCCCTCACATCATCCAGAAGGAGACGGTGGGAGGCACCACCTACTTCTACACAGACAACACCCCCGCCCCCATCAGTGGGATGGTACGTCCTGCCAGAATGGCCAACTTTGTACCTAATACTATAGTGTTTATGGCATAGTTGTAAACCGACTTGAATAGATATTTAGAGTGTTATTTTATTATTATGGTTTGTGAAGTTATGAGACAAATGGACAGTTATCTGTTAGAATTAAGTTTGACAAGAATAACAATGTTGGTC
>NW_028179647.1:0-17828 GCF_964030765.1 Micromesistius poutassou | reverse complement strand
CCACCCTTGTGATGTTTACAGTAGTAATGTGTTTTGAGGTCTTGTTAATGTTGATGGATTTTTTTTATAAATATATTTTAAAGTATCAAATAGGAAATTATGGAGGCGTACCCGTTCATTTTGACTTTTGAAAAAAATCAAATGTTTATCTTCCATTAGCAGTGTTTGTGTGTATGGGGGTATGTTTGAGTCAGTGTGTTTTGTCTGTGTTAGCTCTAATATGGAGTCGGCTCCAACTTAAACGAAACGACAAAGACAGTGATTTAATTTTCTTTTGTAATTTCTATCGCCCTATGCTCTGGTCATGATGTTTAAGCTCTGGGGTGGGGGGGGGGGGCAGTCCTGGCGACCAGCCCACAACAAATTTCATATTTTATGAGAGTCTGCAGGCGATTACAGCCATTATTGCTTATTATATACTCTCCGCACTATGCCAGCCAGACAAGATAAATTGTTGGACTTCAGAAAGGGTGATGCAGATGCACACATGCAGGCCCTGAGTGTACCAGAAATAATGGAAACTTTTTATTTATACAGTAGAGCACTTTTACAAACATGCTTCACAGGGTTACAGGATACATTTATAGCATATAAAATAACCCTGAAAAGATGAATATTTTTTTTATTAAACAAAGTTGAATAAAAAGGGGTGCACAATTATTTAAATGCCAAGGAATATTTAGAAATCATTTTTATTCTAAATTGTGCAAGATGTCCGTTTATCAACTGAAACTAGGAACAATATCCGTGAGGAAGGCTTCAAATCCTTCAAGTCATTTTGTGTCTGGTGTCCACAGTTAGGTCATGTCTATTACATGAGTCAATAAGTCGATTGGATCTTTTTTTTTTATACATTTCGAAACAGTAATTTGTACACTGTTTGATTACTCAATGCATTATTTTTGTTTGACAGGAAATTATCAAAAGCTAGAAAACTATCATTTTGATTACCTAACTTTGAGGATTGAAGGGAGATTCTGTGGCTGCAGCTGGATATTATTGGCTTAACAATTAAATTAAACATTGACATCTATTGTAAAGAAGAAATATATTAAATTCCAACAAAAGAATGTTAGCCATATCCACTGCATTTTTGCAGGCATAGGAAGGAGATTTTCTGTTTGGGAAGCCAGATGTTGTAAGGCACAATGGGGTTTTCCAATGGTGTTTCAAGTCCCATATTGGCTACACACACATGCAATGGACATTTCTTTATTTTTTTTGTTGGCTGATAGTAGAAACATCAAATGGCGTGTGGTGTCTGAATCTAAAGCTGCACATGCTGGATAGGATGTACCTTACGGTCGAGGAATCTGCTTCTGTATTTGTTGTCCAGTCATTTGGCCAAGCTTTGAGAATACTTTATTTTGACACTTATTATTTTAGGCAACATGAATAATACATCTACTTGGCCATGGTGTGTTTAACGGTTCATGTTATTTGTATATAATTGGTCTACTTCCATTTATTTGTACAGATTGTTTTTAGGATTTGGTTCTTTTTTGAATGATCCTTTTCCCAATTTTATGGGAATATTGTGCAATAAAAAGTTGATAAAAGGGATTTCACTTGAGTTTGTGTTCTTCTTGGTCCACTTTAAATTGATTTAATTCATCTGAAATATTCATTCTTGGGAAGATCGATAAAGAGTAAATGAGCAAAGTAAATGCCCCAATATGACATTGTCATTGTTATTCTGATAAATGTGTCACTCCTGGGCCATCTCCTTTAAATTAGTGGTTTACAGTAATCGATGATGGTCAAATAGTTTCAAAAGGGAATCCACAGTGAAAATTTGAAAGAATATGTTGAATCTCATTAGAACTACTACCGGTGGACTGCTGTCAGGAGTCCGGACAGGAGGAGTCAGGTCCAGGAGGGAGGACCGTAAAATGTGCTGCTAGACAGATGTCGTCAACTCTCAACAGTTCTGCAGGAGGAGGGATCTAAATCACAACTCCTGGATTTCTCTACTCACGTAGCCAAATAATTCGTAACAGAAGATGTGTTCATACTATTATTCTGACATATATTATACTTCTAGTATAGGGAGCTATAGTATTCGGTGCTTCCTCGAACCCAAGTAACAGGACTTTTTGACTTTTAAACGGATTCCGTGCTCGACTCGGCGAGGTGGAAAAAGACCTACGGGATGTGAGTTTAGCGGGATATCTCAGGATACGAGAAAGTGACACTATAAGGCGGTGACCTTCCTTTGGACTTTAAAACCGGGTTAAGAATGAAAATGACCGGAGCAATGGAAACTTCTTTCAAACAAGCTTTGAAGAAAAGACCCTCACTGCGGACCGCCGAGGTAATCACAGCTACGCTCACTGAGTTAGCCTGCACTGCTAATGCTAACCCCAACTGTTGATCCACGTCTCTGCGCTGTTGTCACAAAGTCACTTCGCTTAGATCCTGAAAAGGCAATTATTTAGTACTAAACACAACCACGACAAGGTGTAACGTTACATGACACCGATGTGAGCTGTGTTAAAACTATCTCGACGAAACTATGTACGTTTTTTCCGATCTGCGTGTTTGACCCTGTTTGAACACTACAGTGTGTTATACTTCTAGATACTGGCCATGACGTTACATAATATCACAGGCGACAACACAGCGTCGTATGTCCCCAAATAATGGTACCAGCCTGGCAATGAACCGGCCATCATAGTTTAGTCAAATAATGTTATGCTATGTTTCACCCCGAGGGTAAATTGGGATGTCACAACAGCGGTGGAGCTGTAGTACTGAAGTTCGCCGTCGCTCTAACTTTATTTATAAGTGAAGCTGGTTTGGTTCCTAACCATGTGGATTTGTGGTCTTTCCACTCATACCCACTCACGATTCCATACAGTTCCATCCCTCCTCCCCTTTCTAATGGAACAGTGGAAATACTGCTGACATATCATGGCTTTGACTGCTATAATATTTATGTAACATGCTCCCTTGTTCAGCTGCTTGAAAAGGTTTTAGAGCGTAAGCACTGTTTTTCTCAAAGATTACAACCCTTTTAGTTTCGGTTGGGGGGGGGGGGGATTTGATATTTTATAATGTAGGTTGACGTTGTTGTATGATTTGTAGAATGACAATTTGCCATACTTTCCTGTAGAAATGGACTTCATAATTCTGACATCCTTATGGTAACAATCTTAAATGACACACACAATTATTTATTGTCACACCATATAATGAACTACAAAGAAAAATCAACATTTAATGCATCTGAACATTAAATCCAAGTACATAAGAGCTAATTGGTATCTCACAAACTACTTTAAGGTAGTTGAACATGTCATTTGTCTTCCCCCTAATTCTTCAATCTCCATAATCTGCCCTACATGATTTTCCTTCATATGGCAAAGCCTCCCTCTAAATCATTTTGAATCACGATGTGTATGGAATACTGCTGGACAAAAGTTGGAATCCCTATTTTTGGACTGTGTGTGGATGATGGCTGTTTTAAGCAGCCTTACCTGGCCCAAGTCAGACTGATTGGACTCTTGTGACCTGGTGAGGCTGCACACCTGTTGCATTGAGAAATCAATGTGCCCAGGTAAAACCAGCAATCACGGTCCACACACACTCATCATGGCTACATGGAGTAACAGATCATGTATTCTTATCTGCACATTTTTAAAATAAACCGGTCTTCCAACACCACCACCTCGCATCCTTTTCTAGAGGAGCCACCCGGCACCCACCTTAGTAGGTGGGTGCTGCACTGCCACTGACATTGTTGCGCATTTATAAATAATTGTATATTGCTCCTGTGGAAGCAGCTTGAAGTCCCATGTAAAGGGAATAGCCTACCGCTCAACATGGAGGCAGCTTGCTGGATTGCGGTATGGCTAAATGATGGCCCATCATTCAAGACATGAAATGTCATGATTGGTGATTTTCATGGAATAATCTCTAACTTATTTAAATTTAAACTAATAATTTAAATGATTAACTTATAATCACATGAAAATAAGAATTTTTTTTTGCAACATTATAATCCATTTATATCCACAAGGCTGCGTCCCGTTTGGGATTTTTTTTGTCATGTGATACTTTCCCGTCATCCATGTGTAAAATAGTGTAACAAATGGCAGTGTTCGGGCAAGGGGATAATGATACGTGGGAGTGCAGTTGTTATTACAGCCATGTTTTGGAGACATTCTTTTTGAGGTTTATATATATGAGATGGATATCTCTCATCCTGATACACGGGGGGGAACACAACAGAAATGTAATTTTTACACATTTGCGCTGCAACTGTTATTGTGGGTCTCTGAACATAACATGACTGTGACAAGGTCGCTGGTGTAGTCTATTTCAGTCGAGTGGAGAACTGCCGACTCACACTTGCAGTTGTGTCAGAAGACTGAGGTCTTTGTAAAGTGCAGAATGTGTTTGTGCGTTCTTGTCCATTTTGAACTGCATGTGATTTTTAGTTATGTAAATACTGTGGCACATAATTCAGATGATAAAATCTGAATTGCTCTGGAATCCGGAGGTTTGAAAGATACCAGCTCAGCGGAGTGAAACCATTGACCAGAGCTAATGTAAAGCCGCCAGAGACAACACCTCTCTCCCTCCATTCTAAGCCATATCGCTGCAGCTATGGGATTATTTCAGTGTTAGTCAGCTGCTTCTTTTGTATGAATTTCCATATATCTATTTGACACATACCTGACTCGGACTACTGGCTGAACATGCTCTTGCTTTCTCTTTACACACACAGCGCATGCCATACATTTATGTAGGCCCAATTAGTTACCTAACCTGGGAAGACCAGACTAGCGTCTAGTGGTGGAGATGTTTGACACCTGACAGTACTTGTTCTGGCAATGCTTTGCATTTTGTGCATGCCCTGCAATCCTGAGAAGAATGAAGACAAGCTGGAACTGGGAGTCTTATAACATTCTCATTCTGTGTTTTCATTTAGTTGTTGGTTTTACTTTCAGCCCTGGTTTGTTCCTTAGCAGTCATTCAGAAAATAACTTGAGTGTAATACCACACGCAGTCAGTAACTATGATTTAGCCTTGTCTCTAATCCATGCTTCGCTTGACATAAGGTACTTTATATAAATGCTGGACAATAACATGATTAAATAATGACATTAACTAATTTGAATAGTAATACTATGAGTTCAATAAGGCACTTCATGTGTTTCACAGGACTACTATATTTTCTTCTTAGTATAAAGTGAATAAGTACAGTCACTTCTATTCTACGTAAGTATATGGTGAATGGGGACAGCCACAATCAGGGAACTTATGCTTTGACATGTTGGACAGGAGCTCACCAATCTCCCATCTGGAATGCTGAGAATGTGATGAACATCACCCCGCCCACCAAAAGAGGCTAACATGTAGTTTTCCTTTTGTCTAAGTGAATGACAAAACATTATGACAAGAGTTGGGCTTGGGTGGTATGGATTTTTTATCAACGCCTTGAAAAAGGAATGCAGCTGCCTTTTGAAAAGCACAAAATTACACCATTTTTACTACAGAGTGAGCGGTCGAAAAATAGCAGTCATTCTAAATAAATGCCCACAATTACGTCTCTATAAGTTAGGCCTGGGAGATATGGCTGAAAGACATATCACAATATAACTTGATCATATTGATCGATATCGATAACTATTACTATAATTTTAATTACCTAAAAAGACTAGGAATTACCATGCTGGATTTAAACACTTCTGTTTAACACTTAATATGACCTTCCACTGTTCTTCATTGATAAATACTCCAATGTCGATCCAACAATGAAAAACACTCAAATATTGTTAATAAGTATGGAACCGTCTTTGTGTAACAAACCCAGCTGCTAGATTTGGTGGTCCAGTCTCGATATATATCGAACATGTTTTATGTTGATATTGATCAAAAGTCTTATCACGATACGATCATTTATTGTTTTATTGCCCAGGCCTACTATAAGTCATTGTTTGATTGCACGGCGGTATATGACTATATACGGTATATGACTGGCTTTTGATAACATGACAAGTGCAGTTGCAACGCAACTGTCTGTTTTGGATACCAAATTTTTCCGAAAAAACTGATGGTTTCCTTTTGTTATCGAAAAAGGAAACATCTTCAGAGACTAACGCCTCTAAAACATGGATGCATTAAAGTAGCTCCAAATGCGCACCATGACACACCCCCTCAACATAACCCCCCTCACCTGTGAACAACCATTCAGTACACTATTTTACACTCGGCTGTAAGAGTGTGTGAAACTCCCATTTTAATTGAATCCTCTAAATACAAAGGACATGGAGCATAACCTCATGTACATGATTCTTGTTGGAAAATGCCAAATATTTGCGTTGTAGCCAATTCCAAATTATTTCAGTTTTTCTCTCACTTTAGTTACATTTATTGGTTATGTGCTTGATGTTAAAGGACATTTGCCCTCTAAATGATTATTAGTTTCCTGCCGACTGCCTTCTTCGTGACCTACGTGCTGTGGTTAGGCTGCCCGGACACCAGTTGTTTAGTGCAACAGTGTGTGTGGATGGGGAAGCTCCTTCTGAGCAGCGGCTTATTTTGATGTCTGAGTGAGGGTTAGGCCTCTCACATACTTACAGGCCATTCACAAACTAACTCCGGATTTACTCTGGAGAATCAGGTGCAGAGATGATCCGGAGTTGCCCGTCCACACACACAACACACAACTGAAGATAAGCCGCATCCGACGTGTTTGGACTTCACACTAGGGTCCTGGACGGATAAAATTGTGCTTACACATACAGCCCCACTGGGTATTATCGGTATACATACTAAAAAAGTGTTCCAGCTGAAACAGTAGGTTCACTGACACTTCAATGTTTAAAGTTTGCTCTTCTTCATATTATGCCTCATTGTTAATGTTTCTGATTGTAAGTTGTCTGTTTGCTGCTTTAGTTTACAAAAAAACAGTCTTTTTTGTTAAATGGTAAATGGACAGCAATCATTGAGCGCTTTCCAACAAGTGCCCACTCAAAGGTCTTAACAATCATTGCCTAACATTCACACATACACATTCACACACCAATGGCAGTGTCAAACATGCAAGGCTCGTCAGCAGCCGGCTCGTCAGCAGTTAGGGAGCAGTTAGGGTAACACTCAACAGAGTCTTGACTGGGAGGAGCCGGGGATCATAGTAGCAACCTTCCAGTTGCCTGTCAACCCGCTCTACCTCCTGAGCTACTGACACCCCAAGTGACTTTAAATGTCACAAGACATTGTGACCCATGACACGTATAGTCCATGGGATTTGGGATCTGTATTAATTTTGTGAGGTTCCACTTGACATTAGAGTGGTGAAGTGAACAAGGTTTTGTGCTCCAACCACCCACACACACTGAGCTATCTATGTTCTATATCTGGCTTCTGCTAACAAGGCAAGCAAGGACATTTCCACTGCTTACTACAGACTACACCGCTCCTTGTGTTGCCGACCGCTGTGGCATTTGTTCAAACTTTGATATATTTTTATTGGCATCTTCTTCTGATGTTGGCAAGTGATGTTTTGGTCTCTGTATGAGATGTTAAAACTTGGAAAGAGCTGGTTTGCTTGGTCTTGAATTCACCGTTCTGGGTGGCCTTCTTGACCGCGTTCAAGTTTGATCCAGCCTACTTTCCAATACGTAGTATTCCCAGTATGGCTGTGGTACGAGAATGTGAAGAAACCGTGTTGAGTAAGTGATTTCTAGCCAACCTCTTCAGCATTCACCAGTCCTCATCATCTGTCGGTGATGTCATTCCACAACACCATTTCTTTGACATCGATTTGTGTATTTTGTGCACACCTTTTGAGCTACACATTTACACCCAGCACTGCCATTCAAAAGGAAATAATACTATCGTAATGTGAAGCACAGGAGTTCTCTTTTCAATGTGGGACGAGTTTTTTTTTTTTTAATGTTTTTAATAAGAACTGAGATAATGGCATCCATGCCGATCCTGGAAAAGCTTCCTAGGGCTTAGCTGCTTCATAAAGTCTTTGTCATGCCATTTCATTCTCCCACTATAGCTGCTTTAGGCGTCATTTAGCTCTGAGCCTATATTTATATGAAATCTCTGATTGTATGCCAAGCTTTTAGTTGGTTTGTTTTTTAGCAAATTATTAATTTACACATTATGACTTGGGTGTGGGCCAGGTAGCAAAGAAATATATGATAAGAAAAATAATCCAGAATAAGCTTGTAGCAATGTCCACGCCACACACCCCCTAGGTTGCTTTACTGGGCTCCCCATCTCCAGTTTAAACATCTTCCAGGGTGAAGATGTTTAAATTGTTTTATTGCAGAGTTTGGAGTAAAATGATACACAGAGCAGGTGTTTGGTGCTGCCATGTCGATATCTCATGAGTGTGTGGGAGGATAGCTGGTTTAACCTGTGCACATTGATTGTCTAATGCACAGGTGTGCAGCCTGACCCAGCCCCAGATTCTAATTGGTCTGACACAGGCCAGGTGAGCCTACTTAAACCAGCTTTCAACCCCACACACTCCACAGAGCTTTGTCTTATTTGTCATTTAGTCTGACTGACCATCAGTAGCATAATCCTCAACTCTTACTTTACCTTCTCAATCATTTACTGCTTCCTCAAATATTAGACCATAAAATGATAACTAATTCAACAAATGATCTAGTCTGGGATTTGACTAGGTGTGTGTGTGTGTGTGTGTGTGTGTGTGTGTGTGTGTGTGTGTGTGTGTGTGTGTGTGTGTGTGTGTGTGTGTGTGTGTGTGTGTGTGTGTGTGTGTGTGAATAAGAAAGTGTGAGAATGAACGCAGCTACCTGTCAAGGCAGATCAGGGAGAGCCATCTGCTATTGGTTCCCCGCCTTGGCTCTGCGACAGCATGCCTGTGGCAGTCAGACCAAGTGGAAGTATGTAGGCTGTGTTTACATGCACAAACGTATGCATGCACACATGCACATGTACAGACACCACCCTATAGATCTAGTTGTATCTGGAGGGTCCAAGCTGGTTATTCAGCTTAACTGCTGGCGCTTTACAGCGTATGACTTTTACCCCCCCCCCCCCCTCCAACAGCACAACACTATGCAGTGAGCACCGGTGAGATGTGGATTTAAGTGCAACAGGAGCCCTTGAAGCCAGGGGCTGATGCAGTGTGTGATGAAGCTCTCACTGTGACTGCACATTGGATCAGGGGCTTAGCAATGAGCTTTAGCATCAATGCTGTTTGCTTCTATCCTGCCGCTGGATCACAGCTGCTTCTTTCGGGGCCTTTGGTGCGAGCATTAAGGTGCTTCTAATGACCGATTGGTGCTTGGATGTGAAAGCTTTTCATTTGCATGTCCCACTAAGTAGACCCTGGTGACTCAGGCCAAGTGAATTGCACTGGGTGAATAAGCCCAGACCAATGTGTTTATTTTTAACAGTTTACTTTCTAATGTTTTATTGAAGCCCATATGATTTCTTCCGCATTTTAATGACCCAGGCACATTGCTTCAGGTTAGGATTTTTTAAGTTTATTAGATAGTGGAATGGCAGGCTCATTGGCTTTCAGCCTACTACAATACAGTAAGAAAGAAGCAGTACTTATTTTGGTGATTTTCATTGCATGGGAGAGGGAATGGGTACTAACCCCTGAAGAGAGTATAGAGAAAGGGATCCAATGTTGAACAATCTGAAACTTAAATCTCCTGACAAGTGCATTCAATTTAATATGGCTGTGGCATAGTGCACATGCATACAGCTACAACCATCACATGCATACATTCTTAAAGGGGTAGTTCAGGATTTTGGACATCAGGTCTCATTTCCAAGTGAGCCAGTGTGTTATTTATCATTGGAGACCGTTTTCAACACTTTTCATCTAGTCCTTCTAGTTGCAGAAATTGCTGGTGCTAGGCTAGTGCAAGTCGAGTGGAACTGCTAGCCTGCCAATAAAAACAGTTTTACCCACTCCAAAGTACACCCGATGCAAACCAATTAATGCCCGACTATCGATGTAAATGTCTGTGTTGATAGAATAATATTAGAAATAAAACTATCCTTGTATCGCAATGATCACATTACATTTTGGGGGACTACTTTCTCAGCAGTGGCGGAATTTCACTTTGCTCCAGTGTAGCAACCAATTCACTACAGCAGAAGGTAAACAGAGAAGCACACTCCAGGTACTCCTTGCTTCCAACTACAGGGATTATAAACTAAATGCGATGCAAGGGTTTATTTCTAACATTATTCTATCAAAACAGACATTTACATCGATATTCTGGCATTATAATTGGTTTGCCTCGGGAGTGGGTAAAACTGTTTTTATTGACAGGCTAGCAGTTCCCCTCGACTTGCGCTAGCCTAGCACCAGCGATTTCTGCAACTAGAAGGACTGAATGAAAAGTGTTAAACGGTTTCCAATGATAAATACCACACTGGCTCACTTGGAAATGAGACCCGATGTCAAAAATCTCCCAAGGGAGGCGTCCAGTGGGCATCCTTACCAGATGCCCGAACCACCTCAACTGACTCCTTTCTAAGCAAAGGAGCAGCGGCTCTAATCCGAGTTCCTCCCGGATGACTGAACTTCTCACCCTATCCCTAAGGGAGAAGCCAGCCACCCTCCTGAGAATCCTCCGCTTGTATCCGAGATCTCGTCCTTTCGGTCATCACCCATCACTCATGACCATAGGTGAGGGTAGGAACGAAGATCGACCGGTAGATCGAGAGCTTTGCCTTGCGGCTCAGCTCTCTTTTCGTCACAACAGTGCGGTAAAGCAAACGCAATACCGCCCCCGCTGCTCCGATTCTCCGGCCAATCTCACGCTCCATCGTACCCTCACTCGCGAACAAGACCCCGAGGTACTTAAACTCCTTCACTTGGGCTAAGGACTCATTTCCTACCCGGAGAGGGCAATCCACCGGTTTCCTGCTAAGAGTCATGGCCTCAGATTTAGTGGTGCTAATCCTCATCCCAGCCGCTTCACACTCGGCCGCCAGCCGATCCAGTGAGTGCTGAAGGTCACAGGCCGATGATGCCATCAGGACCACATCATCTGCAAAGAGCAGTGATGAGATCCTCAGATCACCCCTACTACCCCTTTAATGTTAATTTAAAACTCCAGGGCTATCAGCAGAGGCCACGTTTGTTTAAGTCTGCTGATAATGCATTTGTAACTATGACATCAAGGTGTTTCTTGTTTCAATGCATATCATCTCCATAAAAAGGTTAAGGTTAAGGTTCTATCAGTATTGTTATCATCTGTTCCATTGTGTGTCACATTTTAAGGCACTTGTTATTAGGGGTAGGAATCTCAGGGTACCTTACGATACGATATGCGATACATGGCCACTGATACTGATAATATCGGGATTCTGCGAGAATCTAAATATTGTTAGCCAATCCTATAGCGATATATCACGATATCTAGCGATGTCTAGCTATGAATACAAAATCACTGTGAAAAGGTGCTGGATTTCTGCCTTCATTCATTGTGCAAACTCGCCTCATTCATGTGTTGAGGAGCAATGAAGAGGCGACACTGGGAGCAGGGAAATCTGTTTAGAGCGCCTTAATTTATTCATTCAAATATCAATATTTTTAGCGCTAATTTGGGTGCAACAAAAATCATTAATTTAATAAATAATCAAATAAAAATCTAAAAAATGTCATACTTTGCGCCAGTGTATCGATTCTCATATCGCACCAAGGAAGGGCGAATATATATCGCCGCATTATGTCCCAGCCCTACTTGCCTGCTTTGTGGTTACTTATTTTCTGTAGTACGTGAGTAGAGTACGGGACCATACGCTCGTTGTACGGTCCCCGGCTCACAGCATTGTTATCCTACCGCTGTGCAAAGTGTTGACACGGTCACTACTCCATGTGAATGTCGAAGGCCGGCTGTGTGGGCAGGATGTTAGCATGGCTGTTTGTTCTGCAGGCCACTGAATGGATGCGTTGTAGCGTCTGCCCACAATAACCTCTTCTGTCACGCTGACAGTCCGGTCTGGCATCCCGTGTATGCTCTACTCGGAGGCGGCTGTGGGTTGCATGCCGATTGAACCCCTGAACGTACAAAGACATTGGTAAGGCCAGAGAGGAATTTTTGTCAAAACTCGTGAGAAAGGCAGTTACCAAGCACAATCTCATCCTAAACCATGGCAAGGCACTCATATTTGATGAAAAGGACTCACTAAAAAGTGAGGGTCACCAGCACCCAAGGGAAACCTATTTAAAAGATAATATCCCTTAGAAATGTAATTAATCAACCGTCTGAACTCATGCCTTCTGTATTCTTGGATTAGTAAATGTTAGTAGTAAAAGTTAGTAAATGAAAAAAAGAAAAACAAGGAAAAAAAAAACCCACAGTAAGACATGATTTTATTTCACACCTGGCCGTTCACATATTTCATTAGAATTTGTCCGTGACCATTGCTTTCCTTTCCATCCTTGCCTTTCCTCGCGTGACTTGAACCCTAATAAAAGGCCTGATTGTGGGAATCTAGTTGTGGGAGTGAACATGGGCGTGAGGGTGGGGAACCAAACCCTGTGCCACTACAGAACAGCTTATTTATCTAGTAGTAATTACATATTAAATGGTAAATGGACTGCATTTATATAGCGCTTTTTGAACCAGTGGCCACTCAAAGCGCTTTACAATATTGCCTAACATTCACCCATTCATGCACACATTCATGCACACATTCACACACGACGGCGGTGTCTGCTATGCAAGGCCACAGCCAGCTCGTCGGGAGCAGTAAGGGTAAGGTGTCTTGCTCAGGGACACCTCGACACTCAGCTAGGAGGAGTCGGGGATCGAACTAGCAACCTTCCAGTTACCAGCCAAACCGCTCCACCTCCTGAGCCACATGCCCCCAGGCCCATTCCCCCACATTCCGGTCAGGGTCACAGAGGGTTGGAGCTTTGACTTGGCGCCGCTGAACATGCACTCTCATATGAGTGTTTTACTCTCGGCGTTGCAGGTTCTTTGCTGCTTCTGACGGGGTGTCAATGAGCAAGGATTCCAAGGCTAAAAGGGCCTTTTGCATGCTAGGCGTCGCTAGCACATATGATAATTGTATGTGTGTCATGAATAAACAAACCTCTTTATCCATGTTTTGGGACTACAAAATCAACTGTTGTGCATCGTGAGGGAAGAGTAGTTCAGAGACTCGGGTTGATAATATAGTCACTTTGAGCATGGAGCGAAAGGCCTGCTCAGGACTGGCGCTGAGGGCGGAGTAGCGGGTAGTATTTTGGGTCGTGGACGCTATTTTGGGTGGCAACACTTAGGACATGCCAGCGTTTTGACGATCATCATGTGTAACTTGACTGCTCTCACTTAAGAGCTGTTATTGCCTTGCATGGTTTACAACGTGTGTGTGTGCGTGTGCGCGTGCGTGTGTGTGTGTGTGTGTGTGTGTGTGTGTGTGAGTGAGATTTTAGAAGGCACAGTGGTTAGAAGTAGAAAGGCACTATTGTTGAGCTAATTTGACTAGTCCATTGAACATGATTTGAACATGATTTCTCCTGTTTGCTCCCTCACCACATAGCCACATGTCTCGCGCTAAATGATCAGATGTTTCATATGTATAGTGAGAGGTTGTACTATAACCTTCATTGCAATTTAAGCTTAATTTAGTCATTGAGTTGGTATTGGTGATTGTGTCTCCATGTCCTCTAGGGTTTTTCCCCTAAAAGATGCATATCTGACCTTAAACTTGCTGTAGCTGTGAAGTGTGTTTGTCCACCTAATTCGGGTTGTATCCCAGCACTACGCCCACTGTAGTCCGGTGTGTGAGTGTGTGGAAGAATGCATGCCAACAACAGTAGGGGGCAGCAGTACTGTAGATTCCTCAGCCTCAACACACTACCACACACATTCTACTGGACCCGGTTTAAGGCTGGATTCACACCAGATCTGGCATTGTGGCAATTAGAGCAGACTGCTGCGGCGATGTGGTAGTGTCACATCACGGCAGGTTTGTGTGATGTCATGTTGTCAACTTCAACCACTCCCCCATGGCAGGGCTGTACAGCTCTGGAAAGGACAACACAGTGCCGGTCTCTCTCCCACCCTCACAGTTGTTTGATAAACAGCGGAACACTCCAATGCTAACGTTACATGGTAAACAAGGTTCTGGGCGTCTTCCGGGCTGATCACTGGCTTATGTGATTGTCCATTGCTGTGTGAAATAGGCTTGTCTTGGTCCAAAAGTTGATTCTGTTTCAACTTGTCGCTGCAGGCCGGGACCCCCTGCAGCCCCTATGGTGGGAGCTTAAAGACACCATCTCCATTGACAGGAATGGTTGAACTGGGGTTCTCATTGCAACGCCTGGTTTGGTGTGAATACAATCCTAGTTGTGTGCACAATAAGAAATGCAATTTAACACAAAGATCCATCTTGCACATTCAGAGGATAACGATTATTAGTCGGTTTTCTAGGACCCAAGGTTAATGTTGACATTGTCTATGTCGAGATGGAAATCAGCCATGATTTCCTCATCTCAAACACTCCAGTGGTGTACCAGCATTCCAACACTGGGCATTTGACCAGCCATTGACATATTCCAAACCAGTGTTAAGCAAGTCTCATAACTGTCATTTTGTACAACAGAATTAAGCGCATTCAAAATGCCCTTGCTAGTTAGTTTTTCACATTAGTTCACCTTATGAACCTCATGAACAGATCCATAAGTTTTGCTGAGTTTACGCAGCAATGCGCATGCTCAGGGACTTAGAGGCTTATACATACAATCATACAACCCGGAACTGAGCACTTCATTTAGATTCCGGGCTGAATGTTTTGGTTTGGTTCCAATCTGTTAAACACCCCCTTCTGTACTTACCCATGCAAGATGTTGCTCTGAATTGTACTTACCCATTCAAAATATTGCTCTGCACTTAGAATTCAGAATCATCACACTGCCTAAATCGCAGCTACCCTATATTCGCTCATTATTCTAACTCGCGCCTCTGTCTCTAAGTCCGTGAAAATGCGTACCGTAGTGGAAACACAGAATGGAAATAAAATATTAATTCATTTGTTGACACTATTGGAGAAAACTACCTATCGAGGGCATATCATATGCACTTAGAGATACAGGATACAGCTATGGGAGCTACTTAACACTCGTTTGGAATATAATGGATGTTATTGCTCGCCAACTGCCCAATTTGGAAACACTCACACACCGTGAGAGGGGGTGAGTCTGACAAAAACAATGGCTGAGACATATCAACAATCAACCTGGGTTCAGCAAATCAGCCAAATCCTTTATCGTTGACCTCGATGTTCATCACAGAACAACATAACACAACGTGGAAGTAACTTGAAATACAATAAAAAGAACCGAACGAATGACAATATATGTCTCCATATATTGTCATTATTGTAACCGACCCGAATGCTTTAGTTATAATTGAAAGTAATGGTTCATTAGTGAGTTTAGTCCGTGCCCTGGATGCGAGTGTCTCCGTATCCGAGAGCAGCTGGCGATGGGCTAATGGAGGGCCCTCCTGGGACCACGCCCTCCTCATCACCAATGAGCTCATCTGGCTTCACGGGGCAGGATGAGAGCGACAGGCCATGGGGTCAAAGGTGGGAGAAGGGGATACACCAGAGCCACCCATCCCCCACCCAGACCCACCTACCCCCTCTCCACAGCCCACAGGGAGCACATGGAGACAATAATGCATCGCAGCGCATGGCGTGCTGCAGAAAGGGTGCAGTTTTAAATGGTAGTGGGCATTTAAGCTAGTCTGACATCAACATTAGACGTAGGGGGGGGAAAGGGGTAATAAAGTGCCCATCCTCTGCCTACAAGCTTGAAGTCCCCAAGCAGAGAACCCCCCTCCCCCCATGTCTGGCTGTCTCGACCTATTGATTACCTGTTTTGTAGATATCAATACCTCAAAAAGTGTGTGTGTGTGTGTGTGTGTGTGTGTGTGTGTGTGTGTGTGTGTGTGTGTGTGTGTGTGTGTGTGTGTGTGTGTGTGTGTGTGTGTGTGTGTGTGTGTGACATACTTGCGTCAAGTATAACGTGTTGGTTTACAAATGTTTGTGTGTATATATTGGTATCAGCATTTTCCTGTGCATTATCATATACACGTTAGGACTGTACGGTATGGACTAAAATTTATATCACGGTATGATTTGAGGCGTAGACGGTAATGGTATTATATCACGGTATGTTAATTTTATATTCTAATTTTGATATAAATGCTTCTGAAGGGGTAAAATACTGGTTAGGCAACTATTACTGTATTTTTGTATTACTAGGAAATATTTCACATAGTACAGAAGTATTTAAGAAGATTTATTGAGCAAAACTGCAATAGAAAAAAATGCTAAATCTTTTATTTTTTTTAAAGTTACTTCCAGTATGGATAGCATGGATTTCTTTCTCCACTTGATCGCGGATCTTGCTGTGTAGTTTTGGCATCTCAATTTGGCTGAAGTCTGTGCGGGCAGGTAACGCGTACCTGGGATCGAGTGTTTTGACCATCTCTTTAAAGCCCTTTCTATCGACATTTTGAAAGGGAACCATGTCCTTACACAGGTAAACAGTGACAGCGTTTGTTATCTCGTTCCACTGCTGGCTTTTTTGTCATAAGGACTGGCTTTGGAAAATGCCTGCGGAAGCGATGTCTGAGATGCAAAGACAGCTTCACGCTACCAGCGTCTGTCTCGTACGGTGTGGAATGATAGCTTGTGAAGGGACTATTGCGCAGGCTGCTTGCCTGCGTGCTTGCGCAATAGCATACTGCCTGAGAAAATCGGTTCCTGGGAAAAGTAACGTTGCGCTGAATTGAAAAAGGAACTACGTTTCGTTACCATATTTTCAGTAGTGTTGCATAACTTTACTTTTCACATGAAAAAGAAGTTACGTTACTGTATTTACTTATACTTATTTACTTACTTTGTAACACATTACACACAACACTGTCTACTGGTCACACCGGTCTCATGGTATGGTAAAAATCCATACCGTTGCGCAAATTCACACCGGTGTACTTTCCATGCCGTTTATACCGTACACCCCTAATACACGTATGTGTGTGCATAAGCACTTTGCTACATCCATATTTTATGCAATTGAATGCAACTGGTCAGGAGTTTCATGTTCCAAATTATTCAACATTGGATCCCTTTCTCTATACTCTCTCTCCAGGGGTTACTAGGGGCCCATCCCCTCTTCTCCCCTCAAATCCTAGCTTGTTGCCTCTGGAATATAAGACAACAATTCTAACGAACTGTGGAACACATCAGTGACGGTCATCTCGGTTGTTTATGAAAAGGCCTCAACACACAAACAGAGTTGTGTGTGTGTGTGTGTGTATATGCTAGGTTGAGACTCGTGTTGGCCTATTTGACATGTCTGTTTATTTTGGGCTGTCTTCTGACACGGTTCATGTGACATTGTTACACTGACGTGTGTGTGTGTGTGTGTGTGTGTGTGTGTGTGTGTGTGTGTGTGTGTGTGTGTGTGTGTGTGTGTGTGTGTGTGTGTGTGTGTGTGTGTGTGTGTGTGTGTGAGAGATAGTTCTCCTCTTTGACAGCTCTGCTGCGGTCGTACATGGAGCTGTTCTGCTCTCATGCTCTTTGCATTGCGGCCTCTTCATGTTTTGACAGCTGGCCCTGAAAGAGCAACGTTATTTTGTGTTTTTGTGTTTAATTGCTGAGTGATTATTATGTATCACTCTGAGATCCTGCTGCCCCTATTCTTTACAGGGAGATAAACTCGTACTGGACTAAAGCACTGAAGCCTGTAACCCTGATATCATTTGAAGTACGGATGCACCGAAATTAGAATTCTTGGCTAAAACGGAAACAGAAAATAATGAAACCTTTGGAATGAACCTTTT
>NW_028179648.1:5000-16897 GCF_964030765.1 Micromesistius poutassou | reverse complement strand
AAGGAGTAGAGCGGTAAAAGCACAGGGGCAGTAGGCCCGGTAATGCCGTCTGTCCACCGCCACCATGCAATCAGAATCAGAATCGGAATCAGCTTTATTGGCCTGGTTTGCGTGAACAAACAAGGAACTTGACTTTGGTTAACCCTTTTGCTTTCGAAGTACAACACTCACTTAACCTATTGTTTATATAAAAAAAACAAAAAACAGAAAGAACAGTACGAAATATAAATATACTGTTACGTATACAGTATAACAATACAATAGAATTTACAAAAAATATATATACAATAACAATTTAAGAGAGGCTTCACTGTGTATTAAATGTTGTCTTCCTGTGTCGCAGTGGTGATGGTGTGTATGTTTAAAGGTGACATATCACACCACCAGGCTTGAGTGTGATTAGCCGTTACAAGCCGTTTTGAAAATCAGCCTCTTCTGACATCACAAGTGGGCGTGTCCACCTAGATGTGTGCGGGATGGATCAGTCTACCAGCCTACCCAGTGGACTGTAGCAAACGTTGCTCATCTATCCGTCATACATCTAGGTGGACGCGCCCACCTGTGATGTCAGAAGAGGCCAATTTTCCAAACGGCTTGTAACGGCTAATCACACTCACACCTGGTGGAATAATATGTCACCTTTAAGAATCCATGCTGTGAGGGGACCTGCTCTAATGTCCATTATGCTGCCACTAGACAGCTCCACAGACGGCCCTCCCTGGGTGCTGCTGTCAATTACTTACCGGTCACTGCTCGTACACCACCGCTCGTAACACTACCAGCTCCAACCTGGCTACAAGTGGGTCTCCACGGTCGCTCCAGAATCCTGCATTTGCATGCAACACTCATCATAATCACTTTGTGCAGTCGCAAATGTTATTCAGATTTAACACAAGAGTTGCTTTGTTCGCAGTCATGTTTTCCCCTGAATCAGCGCGGCCTTTAAATGCGGGGCATTATCGAACTCATTAAGTACACATAAGTGGGAGAGTGTTGCAAGGCCAATGCGGCCAGGGATTATTTTGACATTAGGGTAGGCTGAGCTCGACATGAGATGGACTTAATGAACCTCTGTGGTGGATTTATGGTACCACAGCCACCGTGGAGTACACTAAAGTGAGGGTGAAAAGGCAGGTTTTCAAACGGTTGCAAAGAAAGAAGCACTGCACTGATGGCAGGCAAATGGATTGCGTTCATATAGCATAACACTCAAACACGTAAAGTAATATGAATATATATTTGGCAAAATTGTGCTTTTCTTTACCGGTGTCATTACCGAACCATTACCGCCTTATGAAAGCCGCTGAGACAAAGGAGAAGCGGCGTTATAACAAGACTTAGTGCCCTCATGAATCTCATTTAACATGACGCATTGCCACGGGAGCACTGTTGCTAATACAAATACAACGCCAGACGCCCTCATAAGCTGTTCCGCCATTATTTATTTATGAATGAATATCCGCAGACGGTGCTAATATATATCCCCGGGCTTTGGCAGAGTGACCTTACGTATTTCTTATATGGGCTGGTTCCCCGCTTCTTTATTACCCATCAGATATGTCAAGGAAATGTATGTAAGTAAAGACGCCATTGTTGTTGTTCCTCCTCCTCTCCCCCTCTTCGGCCCCCACTGTGATACAGTGGATAGGCGTACTCGCAATCAACTCCGAATGGTCCGAAATAAAAGTGCGTTCTGTAGGGTGAATGATTGCAAAGTCGGGTGTGTGTATACAAATCTGCCACCTGCCACAGCGGTTATTCCTTATCGTCCCACATTCTGCTACGTCTTCACATCCAACCGCCGTTTTATCTGATGGTGATTCACATCTCGCGCATGCCCCTTTAGGACTAATATGACTAATACATGTGCTCTGCATTCGTTTGAAATGGGATTCTGGGCTTCTTTCTCAAGGAATATGCAGAGGAGCTGTTGGCTGATAAACCCTGAGGCTGATGTGTGTGTGTGTGTGTGTGTGTGTGCACGTGCTGTGCATGTCTGAAAAGCCAAGCCCTTTTAAACGGCGGCACTAAAATGGAAATACACCTGCACTTTTCAATGAGTCAGACATAAACCATTGCCTCTCCCTCAAAAGCGAACACTATAAACATAGCTTAGAGCAGAGCCCAGGACTTTATCCTTTAATGGCTTTTGAGAATAGTTTATTAGGTCTGCCGGATGCAGATGCTCATTCCTCCCTTTCTGCCTAATGACTTATTTATCCTCCTATCTCGTCCGGAATGCGCAGAAGGGTAATCTGTTCATGTGATCAACCGGAGCGCTACCTGTCCTCACTTTGGGCGGGAATGTCTTTTATTTTTTTTTATTGTCTGGATACATCACACCATATGTGTGCATATATGCATGCGTCTCTCTCGCGGCAGCAGCCACCTATCTAAGTCACGGTGGCTGTGTGGCACCAGCCTGGGTCGGAGCTGGGCCAAGACAGCGCTATCTCTCCCAATGTTTGTCCAGATTCTCCCGAGGCATGCCCTGATTCCTGCAGACAGCCCGGGCCATTGTGACTCTGTTTTTGTCTTTCCGTCCTTCCCTCGCTCGCTCTCTCGCTCGCTCTGATGCTGAGGCCCACCGCTTTCACAAATCAGTGAGAAAAAAAAAGAAAACAGACACCCAAACAGTGTTTGCATGTATTGCATTTATCCTGCCGTAATTGCCCGTTTGTTTTTGTGTCCAGTCACCACAACATTGCGGTAGGTCACAGAGCATCCCGCCACCCCCTCCCCCTCCCCCCTCCAAGCCTCCATGAATATTAAAACCACCACACCAAGTGCAATAAAATGAAACCAATTCTCGGCTGTTGTTATTCTTGCCTCTCGCCTTTCCGAAGTGACATTCACTCTCCTCTTTACTTTTCCCCAAGACTTGTTTATCAGTTGAAAGCAGCTTTTGGAAAAATACAAGTTTTTCAGTTCCCTGCCTCGCGGAAAGTGGACTTTTTCTATTCCTTTTCCGAGAGTCGCCCTAATAGCCTTGTCATGTCCGAGAAAGACCCAGGAAGAAAGCACTGTCCTCTAATTAACAGTGAGAAGAGGCTGTATCACATCCCCACAGACTGCACTCTTTCTTCGCCCCTTCCCCGATGTGAATAATAATGAGCCAAGCCTAAATGAATTATAGATCATCTCATTCTCTCAGGAATAATTTAAGAACGTTACTGTATTATTTTTATTTTTACCATCCGTTCTCTTCACAAAGCACTTCTCAGTTACCACCGGAATCTGAGTAGAAAAATGTCAGACTTTAATGAGTTTAAGTGTTAGCTAGAAATGCTAGCGCCTACCTCGGTGTGCCATGCATAAATTCACTCGTTAATTCTCAAACCATTTGTCCCTTGCCTTTGCAGAAGACTTTTCTTGGCAATAAGCAGTGTGCCTTGTGTTTTAATTGTGCTTCTGCAAATGCTGTGTGAACTTCACAAAATATACTTACAACCGATCCAAAACAGCTTTGGGAAATCTAGAAAATGTTTTTCACATTTGTTTGGGTACGTTATCTGAATCAAGTAGTAGCAATAGTAAACCGATGGTGGAAAATAATGGAGCAGTGTTACTTTTGATTACTATGTATATTGTTTATGGTGTATATTGTTTAACTGTGATACTTGTTGACCAACGTTCAAAGGAAAACTTTGGGGGAAATTTTATGAGGTGGTCTTAATCATCTGCATGATGAATAACTACCTCACTTGACACATGTACTCCAAAGGACATCACTTACATAGAACTCCAATACGGAGATGATTCTGCATTGTGGGAATGTCCTTTCTCCATCTTATTCATCTGATCGATCTGATCTACAAATTAGTATTTTCAAGGTGGTCCCCAGTTTCATGCGGATTGGTGAATGCTCTAGAAGGGTTTTAAGTGGGATCTCATCTGCCATAGACTAATCTTCACATTTGGTACACATTTTCTACATGGGAGCATGGTTTAATAATATAAAGATAAAAAATATAATTTTTTAATTAAAACATATTTAATATTAACCTTAATAAAAACAACCTAGTGGCATTATTTGGATCCTACCTTTAATGTCACCGAACATAAGCCAATCAGAATTCATTTCAGTTTCCCACTCTCCATCTGTCATTAGCTGATCACACACGGTCTCCAACACAAACACAACAAAAAAAGCTGCAAGAAGTCTTTAATTTCAAATATTTGAAATGCTAAAATACTGTTGTTCTGCTAGTTATATTTGTTAACCAAATATAATTCTGTGATAACATAACAGTCAAGTGGCATTAAGAATAAAAAATGCATAAAAAGTTTTTACCATTTCATCGTTAAAGTTCTTTTTCATGCAGGTCTAGTTTTGTCATACCTTGATCTCAGCCTCAATCATGGAAATTCAAGAAATGGTTTTCCAGATGCTGTTGACTGTGCACAGAAGGCAGTGGATGCAAGTTTAATTTGTTAACTTTTTTCATATTGGTTTGTATTATGTACTTGTATGTTTTATTTTGTATTTGATTTTCTCTCTGCAATAAAGGCGCAAGCAACTGTCTCCTAGCTCATTGGTAAACATGAGTTTGGCTGGCTGTTTATACGCTCAACACAATGGGAATAGTACTATTGTGTTTGTTTGTGGTGTCTAATGTCCCAATAAACTTATTTTTGGCATAAACTGGTGACTCTGATCCATTCCTGCCTCCATCTTGCCTGTGAAGTCAAGCACGTACGTTTTAGTATAGCCTTTAATCGCAATTGGTCTCAAAGGGCTTTACAGGCCATATATTTATGACACCTCCTAATCCTAGCCCACCAAAGGGCAAAAAATAACCTTTAATAACAAAGAAGAAATCTTGAAGGAGTGATGTGTGTCAATGTTTGCCAAAACTCACACACCTAGCATTACAATAACATTTTAAATAGACTGTCCATTCATGATCACAGAACACACTAAAATGGACCGACTAGAAGGAGCAGGGTGGACGTGGAAGATGTAGCGAACTTCTAATCAAGGACCTATCGGCAGCAGGGGCAGGCTAACGGCGCTAACGGCTAGATTGATCTATGATGAGAGCTGAGGGTAAACTCCTGAGGGAGGGTGAGAAGGTAGATATTTAGTTTGGATTTCGTTTTTTGAAGCAGTCAGCTTCCCTGATTTCAGGTGGCAGACTATTCCACAGATGTGGCGCCTGATAAGAGAACAACTTTGCATCCTGCATATTTATTTTTAAAGGTGACATATTACACCACCCGGTGTGAGTGTGATTAGCCATTATAAGCTGTTTAAAATATCTGCCTCTTCTGACATAGGTGGGTGTGTCCACCTAGATGGTGTGACGGATAGATGAGCAACGTTTGCTACAGTCCACTGGGTAGGCTGGTAGACTGATCCATCCAGCACACATCTAGGTGGACATGCCCAGTTGTGATGTCAGAAGAGGCCGATTTTCATAACGGCTAATCACACTCACACCTGGTGGTATAATATGCCACCTTTAACTTTTGTACTTCAATCACGCACGCACACGGCGATCATAGCTCCACCCCCAGGTGTGCGAATGCAACGCCTCTCAATGGTGGAGAACCATAGTGAGGGGGCAGAGGGCAGATCCTCTGCTCTCGACAACGCACACTGCAGATTTAACAGGCTTCACTGTGTCTCGTTAGCCTTTGGTTTGTATCAACATTACTTCATTGGCAGTACAAAATTGTGGGTCTTTACAGAATCTTGGAATGGTGGTATGCGAGATGTAGTGACGAAAACCTGACGAAACAATGTGTGATTCATATTGGGCACTGACATGCTGTTTTTAGTTCACAGAAGGTGATCCTGTAGAGGTAGCCAAAGAAGCCTGGACTGAGCAAGGTGTCTGTTTTGAGTGTGATTGGGTTGCATGCTGGGAAAAAGCAAGCCAAACCTCAGACCCTTGGCCTCCATCACCGGGAGAAGTTGAGCTGTGGTGCACCAAAATAATGGGCTCCGAAAGAACTCCAAAATAAAATGTTTGAAAAATGTTTCCAAATAAAATGTCTGTTTACTTTATATTTTCACTTGTTACTCTATAGCCTATCGATATCCTGCTCTTCTAGCAAACTCTGTTTTTGTTAAAGCCGATGTAATCCGTTTCTGATTAAATCCGATTTTGCGTATACTGGCAATCTCAGGTGTGGTGTGATTAGCCACTTTGAAAAGCCATTACAAGCCGTTTTGAAAATCGGTCTTTTATGACATCACAGGTGGGCGTGTCCACCTAGACATGTAAAGGTCTGTGTGGAGGTTCTCCCTCCATCTGCACGGACAGGATGAGAAAATCCTTGTGGTTCATGTCTACTCCGATACAAAATGAACACAGGACTATGTACCCTGAATATGTAAACCCTTGTAACCATACAGTGTCTTTTGAGGATATGGAGACTCTTAAAACCACGTTCATAGAACATAGGTTACTCCTTTATGTTTAAATATATATGAAAAACACAAAACTTGGCAGTCTGGTTTTGAGTAGCTCTTCAAGCACCTCATTATTCTCATGGAGGATTCAGGGACAGTAATGAATCACCCTTAAGATCTGGCCGCAATGTAAGCGTGCGGATTATTAGACCGAAGACGCCCGTTGCGTTCGATTGCAGGTCGAAGTCTTTGGAACAGTTTCAAGCCAATGGGGATCTTGATGTTTTCATTCTTCTTCTTTCCCGTTGCTGCTGCGCACTACAAAGGACCACACTTGATATTCCTCAAACAGCGTGCTTACAAACAAACTTGTTGTGTGAATGCTTGACCTTGGGTTGTGCTCACCTTCATCGCTGGGCTTTCTGCGGCTGAAAGGGAAAATTTAATCATCGCGGTCTTGTACCTCCGGGAGGGGCTTTCTCTGAGATTCCGCTGAAGGACGATGCCTGCGTGTATGAAAGAGCGATTAGATCCTCTATTTTAAGTCTATTTTGCCGCCAGGTGGTGGTGAGGTTGATTCATTACAATCCGCTTCAAAATCCATCTGCTTGTGACATCACAAGAGGGGGTGGGCTGGGGGGTTGATTCACACACCTTGCATCAGGGCGGACCCTTCCACTTGTGACCTCACAAGCGTATCGTTAAACAGGGTCCCCGTGGCGGGGCCGCACAAGTGGGCGTGTCCACAAAGACACATGATGGATCGACCGACCCCACCCCGCCAGTTTGTACAGTCGACCAGGGAGATGACCGGGGAATTGATGTATACATCATACGCCTGGAGGGGGAGACTCCCACTTGTGACATCACAAGCGTATTTTAAAACAGGCGACCGCTTAGAGGCCTGGCCAGATCTCTCCTGTGTCCTCCTGCTCATTAAGGGATGATCGATTATTTGTTTCTCAGCTGTCGTCCGACGACCGTTCTTCTTCATTACAAGCTAGGCTGGACCATCTATAATGTTGAAGGCCAGAGTTGTATTTTCATGTTTATTAACTGGGCCCTTTGCACATTGTAATCGACGAGGGCCACACGCGCTCCTGACTCCGGGAGCTGGGTTCATGTTATCAAACGCTGGACGTCTCATCGATTGCCTCTGTATTCGTCCTTCCCTGCAATGTCCACGCACGCCATTCACGGCCCGGGTCAAGGCCTCCTGACATTGACCCAGCCTTTGAATACAAAGAGTATGACATAACTGTGGATCTAGTCTCAGCCAGACACAGCCAAGTCCATCTATGGTAAATGGTCCTCATTTATATAGCGCTTTTATCCAAAGCACTTTACAGTGTTGACTGACTTTCACCCATTCATGCACACATTCACACACCGACGGCGGAATCAACCACGCAGGGCGACAGCCAGCTCGTCAGGAGCAGTTAGGGTGAGGCGTCTCACTCAGGGACACCACAACAGCTCGGAGGAGCCGGGGATTGAATCAGCAACCTTGCGGTTACCAGCCAACCCGCTCTACCTCCTGAGCTAAACAACAAAGGCCTCCGCATTGATTGAAAGCGCCCTGACGCCGTTCAGTGAGGATCTACGACTGAAACCGGAAACATCACAGAAGGGCGGTGACTCCGGTCTGACTAACGATGCGGTGTCCTCCAGCAAAGGTGGAGAAGCGGTCCATCCAGAGGGTGCTGTGCTACCCCACTTCTAAACTTCCCTAAAGTTCTAAAGTTTAGAAGTGGGGTAGGTAAGGGGGGAGAGGTGGAGGGGGACTTAAGAGCCGGCACACTAACGGAGACGGAGCACGGAAAGAAAGGAATGAAGGAAGGAAGAAAAACTGCAGTTACGGGAATTCCGAGCTCGTCAAATTCCATTCAGCATATTTCCGTACTCCCTTTGTCGTAATTGATGTTAATTCAGGAGGAGGCATCCCAGATGGGGGTGGTTTTGGATCTTATCCACCACCACCACGGCAATGACAGGCGAGCGGAGATGAGCTATGGTTTGGGGTTGATGCAGCTGATACTGAGATATCTTCCGGTTAGCTTAATAGGATCTATCCACTCAGATAATGCACGGCATGTAAACTCTGTGATGTTAAAGCGGGGAATGTGAGGATGATTTATCAGATGGGTGAATATACACACACCCATGTATGGGGATGGTAGATATAGCAGGTTGATGGACGCAGGGAGTATACCGATTGGAATAAAGGTATTAATGCTAAAGCAACCCTTGTCTTTTTGCCGTTGTAGTTCATTGTTTCATTGATCTTTCATTGATCGATGTATGGAGTCAAGACCCGATGACTCGAGGGACACAATGATGCTCAGTTGAAATATCGGTTTCAGAACAACATCATCTGTATAAACAAGTTGTACTGTTGTTGTACCGATGGTACTAAATTAGGTTTTCAATTGAGCGTTATCTTTTTTTCTGTTGGATCTCAAACCTTCATTAGTCATATGGAGCTATAGACCTCGTAAGTTCCATGCTTCCGTTTCCGGTACATGGGACAGTCATGATCGATTTCTCATTATGCATTTGGACGACCAGATGAAAATGATTTTCTGGTCCCGTTTGTGCCATGAATATCACGTATGTTGCCTGTGAATCTATAATGTAATCTTTCATGCAAAGAATGCTACAATTTAGCGGGTAGAAGTTTGACACGGTTAGTTTTTGTGTGAGAGCGCTTTGTGGACTACAACTCTTTGCTGGTCTCGACGCATAAGAACAGCCCATCTTGTTGGAATGGTGACATTTAGGTACAAAACACACAGGCATCTTGATCTGATGTTTCCTATGGATGGCTCCGTAGACCATGGCAAAAGACGCAGCATCAGCACTGTGAGCTGAGAAGTGGAGGGAATGTTATGAGATGACGTCACATCGACGATATGTAGTCTTTCTCGTTACGTCTTTTCCACAGCCTTTAGCCGAAGAATCATACAATATACTGTCAAACTCTTAACATGAAAAATTATTATTGAGACACACACAAAACATTTGTGTAGTCGAAGGCATCTAATGACTGGAACCAGAAAATTACTTTCCATTGACTCCCATTCAAATTTTTCTAGCCTAGAGGTCCGATGGGGGTCTAGTGGAAGGGGCGGGGCTTACCAGCTCTATAGAGAAGTTTAGACATGATGGTTTCTGGCCCTTTAAGAGATTCTCCTTGCAACATAACAAGCAGCAAACAGGACATTGCTACACTTTTAAGAGATTCAACTCAACTCCACGCTACCTTCAAGGCATTCGGGAAGAACTCATTCTTACCAAGTTGAGTCACCGCCAGAGACAGAACTCCATGGGGGAGGATGGCCGGTTGTCTATCTCCAACATCTGGTGTTCTATCGCCTAATTGATATTGTAATGAATTAAAATTTTCGTTCCAACTAGTCTATCATGATTGCACTAAGCTCTATTAATCTTTATTGTCTGAACATTGGTTTTCAAGTATCATTTTTGTTGTGTAATTGCAGTTTCTGGAAGATTAATGAGGAAAATACTTTTTGGGTTTGTTTAACTGCAACTATTGCAACTATTACTGCAATTAGTGGACTTTTAAATGTACTTATTTATTGATTTACTATTCACACTTTTACACACACTAAAGAATGCTAAATTTCAAATAATGCTTACATGGTCAAAAAATAATAATAATCACTTTGTAAACGCATTTCCATAAACTTAAAAAAACAAATGCAGGACCCCACATAATGTGTATTAGGAATCCTGCGTGTGTTAATAGCTAGAGATAATAGATAATAGAGTTTATTCTACAGCAACACATCTGCTTAGCAGCACCCAGGATGATGAATGTGCTGTGGGCCACGGTGGTCCGAGCATTGTTCATTTCATTATTTCAATATTGGCTGCAGTGGAACACGACACACACACATGCACACGCACACACACACGCACACGCACGAGCACACACACACACACACACACACACACACACACACACACACACACACACACACACACTCATTGTGCTCAGGTCTCAAATAATGCATGAAATGAAGATGTGTATTTCATTGTTTAAATACATGTATCAGGGTTTAGAATGTAATCAAAAAATATATATATATATATATATATATTAGCACGGATATCATTTGTATTCATAGTTGGTATCTAAAAAGTGATTCACTAGCTGTTAGATAGCAAGATAGATTTTTTTCCGACTCCCCATCTCTTTCTCTCTCTGCAGCTCTCCCCTGTCTCTCTCTCACCCTCTAATTGGTAATTTTAAAATAGTTTTATATTCCTCTGGAGGTTCTGGCCTTTGCAGTGGGCGATTCTCACCTCATCAAAGTTGTGCTCACACTCAGCCTGGACAGATAAGTGTGTAATATATCTGCAGTTTGACGCCTGGGTCTAGTTCTCTTGGTGTGGAGCCAATGTTTAAAGAAGGCTCCATGCTGAAACCAGAACGACCTCATCACACTTACACAGCGTCTTATATATATATATATATATATATATATATATATATATATATACCCTCGTCTGCTCCTCCTTTGAGAAAAAACTGGATCTGGAACGAGAATAAGTGATACAAAATGTTTTTTTTATTTGCCTAAGGTGTCAGGCATGCGATCTGTTAGGAGCGATGAGAAATTGATCTTGCATGTGTCACAACTAAAGCCCCTGAAAAAAGTGTGCAAACTGATCCCATCTAGGCCAATCGCCTGATCATATTTAACGGAAGCACCGACGGAAAAACAGTCAGTCAGTCCTTCATTTTTAACGAGGAAACAACTAATTAAAAAACACCTGTCGATTTATTTAACATAACTCGACGGCAATCAACGCATATCCTAGTGGCCTCTTAGCTAAGCGACCGTTTTGTTGTCCACATCAACAACAACAAGCACATATACACAGCCGCTGCTCCCTGCCTCTCGGGCGCGCAGCGGCGCGGGCTTGACAGGAGGCGAGGAGACGAGGATCTACGCGGGCCGTGCGGCGGAATCGCCTGGCTGTTTTCATTACCCCGTCACCCAGCGCAACCGATGTCGAAATCCGAGCGCAAAATTATTCCACTCCATCAAGATCCTGGCAGGCCCCAGGGCTCGGAGGCTTGTTAAGTGTCTCGCCACCGCTAGACGCTGTATGCAAAGTGGGCTAGAGGCTGGAGGAGTAGCGCAGCCCGCGATTGTCTGTCACTATCATTGGCTCTCTCTCTCTCGCTCTCTCTCTCTCTCTCTCTCTCTCTCTCTCTCTCTCTCTCTCTCTCTCTCTCTCTCTCTCTCTCTCTCTCTCGCTGTGTGTGTGTGTGTGTGTGTGTGCTCTCCGACCCGGACGATGGCCATATGCTGCATGGCAATGTACCTTGACACACACATATGCATACTTCACAAGCATACACACGCTACGCACACATACGCACACATACACCCACAGGTATTCACACACTACACAAACATACAGACACTACACAAACATATGCACACACACTCACTCACACTACACAAACATATGCACACTACACTCACATACGCACACATGC
>NW_028179649.1:0-8945 GCF_964030765.1 Micromesistius poutassou | reverse complement strand
GAGAGAGAGAGGGGGGAGGAGAGAGAGAGAGAGAGGGAGAGAGAGAGAGCGAGAGCAAGAGAGAGAGAGACTGTTTTAAACATTTGAGATTACATTTTTCAGAATACATTTTTCACTCAAACAAGACTCACATTAATGTCTGAAGACGATTGTAATTTAAACTCCCTGCTGACGGAGACGTTAGCCTGACCCATTGTGTTTCTACTCTGTACTCTACTGACACCCTGAGATGAACTTGTTCTGAAAGCGTTCTCCTGAGGACCTCAACAGTCTGAAGTGGGACTCTTTCAAAGCGAGACCAACCATTGGACAGCTGCCCTGTAGGAGCCTCCGCTGTAACTCTCCGTCTGTAGTTACTGCTGCTTCATCAACACTCTCCCCAGCGGCTCCTCCTTGTTTATTCTCCGTCTCTCATATGCTCCTCTTGCTCCGGACGCCACGCCGCCACACGTCCGCTGGTCGTGAGGAAAGCCACGCAGCGTGACGCATCCGGGCCCCGGGGTCAGGGGCCTCCCACCCGCTGCGGAGCCTTCAGTCGGGGCCCCTGGTTTCCCCATCGGCAACGTTGGGAACTCAGGCAGCGACGAGAGAGATAGATAGAGATTTATTCGTCCTTGCGGAAAATTATTCTGCGCCATACAGTATGTCCGATACATTTATACAAAAAAGACAATAAGACAGTTAGACAAGACAGGATAAACAACAGAGTTTCCCTCAGCCAACCACCCCCCCACCCTACCACACCCCCCCACACTCAACATCAGGACACAAACCCCGCTATACATTATGAGTAGGATGGTAAAGTGCAGTTGTGCATACTGTGACAGTCCAGCTGGAAAGAAAGTGCATAGTGCTTTTTAAAATGCTGCCCTGCAGGTCATTTCTTGTTCATAAGTGTAATAATAGTTGGAATAAATGACCTACGAGCTCGATTTGTTTGGAAATAGGGTAGCCTAAGAGAGAGGCGGAAAACATCGGACACACGGTGACTGAGGACACACACCCTGGTCTGATGACCTCTGAGGACACACACCCTGGTCTGATGACCCCTGAGGACACGCACCCTGGTCTGATGACCCCTGAGGACATGCACCCTGGTCTGATGACCCCTGAGGACATGCACCCTGGTCTGATGACCTCTGAGGACATGCACCCTGGTCTGATGACCTCTGAGGACATGCACCCTGGTCTGATGACCCCTGAGGACATGCACCCTGGTCTGATGACCTCTGAGGACATGCACCCTGGTCTGATGACCCCTGAGGACATGCACCCTGGTCTGATGACCTCTGAGGACATGCACCCTGGTCTGCTGCATCGGTTCAGTCTGTGAAGTCACGTCACAACACTGACTCAAATACTGACCTCTAGTTTAAGTCCAAGGATCCGATCGCCCTTTGTCCCTTCAGAGTTAGTCATTTAGTTACTGCACAGGTTGCGTTGGACAGCCCTGCTCTAGGAGTATTATGGGATGGCGCCCTGTGTCAGGACTGTGGCGCCCCCCCCCCCCCCCCCCCCCCCCCCGCTGTGTGTTGGTTTGGACCTCCAGGGTTGTGCTACTGGACCTCATGGGGTCCTGGTGAGGGAGGCCTCCTCTGACCTCTGGCTGCTGGCAGACTGGGACTTGTGGACGTGTGTGTGTGTGTGTGTGTGTGTGTGTGTGTGTGTGTGTGTGTGTGTGTGTGTGTGTGTGTGTGTGTGTGTGTGTGTGTGTGTGTGTGTGTGTGTGTGTGTGTTACTCTGGGGCGGCTTCATGAGATCTTATTTTGTGGAACTGTTGTCGCTCATGAACGCATCAAATAGAGTAATAGACCAATAGTCTATGAATGCAGTTTGTTTGTTTTCTAGGTCATTAGCGGTGATATTAAATGAACGCCGTGGTCTTCTGAAAGAGAAAGTGACTCTTTCCTCCGCGTGGGTTCAGACGAGGCGACGCGGGCTGGATATCGGTTTACTACACTGAACATTTATCAATTACTGCTGAAGTCTCATGTCACGAGATATATACACACTTTAGATCCTCTTTTACCAGGAAACAACGCAGATGTGGAGTGTGTTTATTTAATAATAAACCTAACCTTTTAACAAAGTATCTAAACCTAACTTAACGATTAGTATATTAAAAATATGTAGGCAAAACAATTTTTATGTATTTTATTGACAGAATAACCCAAGTATTTATGATCCAATTCCCCAAAGAACACAGAAAACACAACAAAGAGCATTAAAGCTAAAGCAGCCTAGCTCGATTGTGGTAGCCTATGTAGCAATGCAGTTCTCTAGCGAGCAGAACTCTCAAATAATAGATTTTAAGGAAACACATTAAATTATTGTTAAAATTATTGATTATTGTCTTAAAATGTGACTGTCCAAAATCTTGATTCGGAATCTTTAAACATTATTTCAAACTTAAACATTACTAAACAATATAACATAATTAAAAGGTTATAAGATGAAGCAGTTAGAACCAAAACAAAATGGCCATCATGGCGAGGTCGTGTTGCCATGGTTTCCAAGCGTCAGTGAAAGATTGCAGGTTTAAGACGGTGAGTTAATCAAATCTATCACAAATACAGAGATCTAACTGATTTACAATTCTTACGGATTGATGTTTTTTTATCAAAAATAAAGTTAAATATAGTTGCCAGCAACAATAACGGGGTCCTACGGTATAACAGCCACCAGCCTAGCCACCAGCCTAGCCACCAGCCTAGCCACCAGCCTAGCCACCAGCCTAGCCACCAGCCTAGCCACCAGCCTAGCCACCAGCCTAGCCATCAGCCTAGCCATCAGCCTAGCCATCAGCCTAGCCATCAGCCTAGCCATCAGCCTAGCCATCAGCCTAGCCATCAGCCTAGCCATCAGCCTAGCCATCAGCCTAGCCATCAGCCTAGCCATCAGCCTAGCCGCCACATATACCATGTGCTCTAGTACTGGCCTCTTGTCAAGCAAGCACCTACCACAAAATGAGACTCCCCTTATATAAGCCAATGAGTCCCAGGTGGACTGATTGGGCCATACCAATAATAAGGGGAACTTCCCTGGCCAAGGCGGGGTTAACCTTCTGCCCCCTAGTGCTCCGGAAGTCCAAATACCACATTAAATATGATGTGAGGGGAGAGACAGTGAGAAGAGATTTTGACACTCACATGACAGTATGACAGACAGTATGACAGTATGACCAACTGTATGACTGTATGACCAACTGTATGACTGTATGACCAACTGTATTACCGACAGTATGACAGTACGACCAATACTATGACGACAGTATGACAGTATGACAGTATGACTGTATGACAGTATGACCAACAGTATGACTGTATAACTGACAGTATGACCGTATGACTGTATGAACAAAAGTATGACAGTATGACCGTATGACTGTATGAACGACAATATGACAGTATGACCGACAGTATGACTGTAGACTGCCAAGGGCAGATTGGAGTATATTTTGAGAAATATAAGTCTTTCCTATGTGGAGGTATGGTGAGCTTGGTTGGTATGGTAATATGCATTGGTATGCCTTAAAAACTGGTTTTCCGGCAGTTAACATATCAAAACAATCACCAACCATGTTACTAAAGCCTACTGTGTCAAAATCCACTGTCAAACGGATGTTTGCAAAATAACGTGTGTACCCCTTTAAGGCCCATCCTGCATTGTAGTGAGGCCATGGTTCAGAAGGGAGAACTTCAAACGAATGTTTTTTGATTGTTTTTTCAGATATAGTCTTCAAATTTGGCATGGGTATACTATGGAATCTCCTCTTAATAGCCACATTCAACAGCTGAGCCTACGTGTTTTGGATTCAATGTTGGAGCTGTTTAAACGTGTTGTAGAGCTGTATACATGTGCATGTATTTCACTTTAAAATGCATATCTCTGCCGTCTTTTGCCTTATTGCTATTATTTAATCAGCCTATAGTCCCACAGTGACCTGGTACATGTGTGCCAAGTTTGGAGCTTTTCCCACTTTCACCACAAAAGCAGTTAATGTGTGAGTGTTTGGTCAAGTTGTGGTCACTGCACTATATCCCAATGGTCTGACCATATGGGTTGCAATGTGAAAGTTGTTCATCATGAGAAATGGTGCATGTATACCAAGTTTCATACAAATTGCACCTTCCTAGTGGTAATGGCAGCCTGTTGAAGTCCTGAACTTCAAGGCCTTATTATAGCGCCACCTATGTGTTATTCTGGACCATCTTTTGATTCCTTTACTAACTTCTCGAGTTCTACAAGCCTGCCAATTTTTATAACTTTTGGAGCCAAAAAGTCAGGATAAAAATAATAATAATAATAATAATAAATATAGTTGCCAGCAACAATAACGGGGTCCTACTGTATAACAGCCACCAGCCTAGCCACCAGCCTAGCCACCAGCCTAGCCACCAGCCTAGCCACCAGCCTAGCCATCAGCCTAGCCATCAGCCTAGCCATCAGCCTAGCCATCAGCCTAGCCATCAGCCTAGCCGCCACATATACCATGTGCTCTAGTACTGGCCTCTTGTCAAGCAAGCACCTGCCACAAAATGAGACTCCCCTTATATAAGCCAATGAGTCCCAGGTGGACTGATTGGGCCATACCAATAATAAGGGGAACTTCCCTGGCCAAGGCGGGGTTAACCTTCTGCCCCCTAGTGCTCCGGAAGTCCAAATACCACATTAAATATGATGTGAGGGGAGAGACAGTGAGAAGAGATTTTGACATTCTCACATGACAGTATGACAGACAGTATGACAGTATGACCAACTGTATGACTGTATGACCAACTGTATGACTGTATGACCAACTATATGACTGACAGTATGACAGTACGACCAACACTATGACCGACAGTATGACAGTATGACAGACAGTATGACTGTATGACAGTATGACCAACAGTATGACTGTATAACTGACAGTATGACCGTATGACTGTATGAACAAAAGTATGACAGTATGACTGTATGAACGACAATATGACAGTTTGACAGTATGACCGACAGTATGACCGTAGACTGCCAAGGGCAGATTGGAGTATATTTTGAGAAATATAAGTCTTTCCTATGTGGAGGTATGGTGAGCTTGGTTAGTATGGTAATATGCATTGGTATGCCTTAAAAACTGGTTTTCCGGCAGTTAACATATCAAAACAATCACCAACCATGTTTCTAAAGCCTATTGTGTCAAAATCCACTGTCAAATGGATGTTTGCGAAATAACGTGTGTACCCCTTTAAGGCCCAGCCGGCATTGTAGAGAGGCCATGGTTCAGAAGGGAGAACTTCAAACTAATGTTTTTTGGTTGTTTTTTCAGATATAGTCTTCAAATTTGGCATGGGTATACTATGGAATCTCCTCTTAATAGCCACATTCAACAGCTGGGCCTAGGTCTTTTGGATGCAATGTTGGAGCTGTTTAAACATGTTGTAGAGCTGTATACATATGCATGTATTTCACTTTAAAATACATATCTCTGCCATCTTTTGCCTTATTGCTATTATTTGATCACCCTATAGTCCCACAGTGACCTGGTACATGTGTGCCAAGTTTGGAGCTTTTCCCACTTTCAGCACCAAAGGAGTTAATGTGTGGGTGTTTGGTCAAGTTGTGGTCACTGCACTATATCCCAATGGTCTGACCATATGGGTTGCAATGTGAAAGTTGTTCATCATGAGAAATGGTGCATGTATACCAAGTTTCATACAAATTGTACCTTCCTAGTGGTAATGGCAGCCTGTTGAAGTCCTGAACTTCAAGGCCTTGTTATAGCGCCACCTATGTGTTATTCTGGACCATCTTTTGATTCCTTTACTAACTTTATGAGTTCTACAAGCCTGCCAATTTTTATAACTTTTGGAGCCAAAAAGTCAGAATAAAAATAATAATAAATATAGTTGCCAGCAACAATAACAGGGTCCTACGGTATAACAGCCACCAGCCTAGCCATCAGCCTAGCCATCAGCCTAGCCATCAGCCTAGCCATCAGCCTAGCCATCAGCCTAGCCATCAGCCTAGCCATCAGCCTAGCCACCACATATACCATGTGCTCTAGTACTGGCCTCTTGTCAAGCAAGCACCTGCCACAAAATGAGACTCCCCTTATATAAGCCAATGAGTCCCAGGTGGACTGATTGGGCCATACCAATAATAAGGGGAACTTCCCTGGCCAAGGCGGGGTTAACCTTCTGCCCCCTAGTGCTCCGGAAGTCCAAATACCACATTAAATATGATGTGAGGGGAGAGACAGTGAGAAGGGATTTTCACATTCTCACATGACCGTATGACCGACAGTATAATAGTATGACCAACTGTATGACAGACAGTATGACAGTATGACAGACAGTATGACCAACAGTATGACTGTATAACCGACAGTATGACTGTATGAACGAAAGTATGACAGTATGACCGTATGACTGTATGAACGACAATATGACAGTATGACGGTATGACCGACAGTATGACTGTAGACTGCCAAGGGCAGATTGGAGTATATTTTGAGAAATATAAGTCTTTCCTATGTGGAGGTATGGTGAGCTTGGTTGGTATGGTAATATGCATTGGTATGCCTTAAAAACTGGTTTTCCGGCAGTTAACATATCAAAACAATCACCAACCATGTTTCTAAAGCCTACTGTGTCAAAATCCACTGTCAAACAGATGTTTGCGAAATAACGTGTGTACCCCTTTAAGGCCCAGCCTGCATTGTAGAGAGGCCATGGTTCAGAAGGGAGAACTTCAAACTAATGTTTTTTGGTTGTTTTTTCAGATATAGTCTTCAAATTTGGCATGGGTATACTATGGAATCTCCTCTTAATAGCCACATTCAACAGCTGGGCCTAGGTCTTTTGGATGCAATGTTGGAGCTGTTTAAACATGTTGTAGAGCTGTATACATATGCATGTATTTCACTTTAAAATACATATCTCTGCCATCTTTTGCCTTATTGCTATTATTTGATCACCCTATGGTCCCACAGTGACCTGGTACATGTGTGCCAAGTTTGGAGCTTTTCCCACTTTCAGCACCAAAGGAGTTAATGTGTGGGTGTTTGGTCAAGTTGTGGTCACTGCACTATATCCCAATGGTCTGACCATATGGGTTGCAATGTGAAAGTTGTTCATCATGAGAAATGGTGCATGTATACCAAGTTTCATACAAATTGTACCTTCCTAGTGGTAATGGCAGCCTGTTGAAGTCCTGAACTTCAAGGCCTTGTTATAGCGCCACCTATGTGTTATTCTGGACCATCTTTTGATTCCTTTACTAACTTTATGAGTTCTACAAGCCTGCCAATTTTTATAACTTTTGGAGCCAAAAAGTCAGAATAATAAATATAGTTGCCAGCAACAATAACGGGGTCCTACGGTATAACAGCCATCAGCCTAGCCATCAGCCTAGCCATCAGCCTAGCCATCAGCCTAGCCATCAGCCTAGCCATCAGCCTAGCCATCAGCCTAGCCATCAGCCTAGCCGCCACATATACCATGTGCTCTAGTACTGGCCTCTTGTCAAGCAAGCACCTGCCACAAAATGAGACTCCCCTTATATAAGCCAATGAGTCCCAGGTGGACTGATTGGGCCATACCAATAATAAGGGGAACTTCCCTGGCCAAGGCGGGGTTAACCTTCTGCCCCCTAGTGCTCCGGAAGTCCAAATACCACATTAAATATGATGTGAGGGGAGAGACAGTGAGAAGAGATTTTGACATTCTCACATGACAGTATGACAGACAGTATGACAGTATGACCAACTGTATGACAGTATGACCAACTGTATGACTGTATGACCAACTGTATGACCGACAGTATGACAGTACGACCAACACTATGACCGACAGTATGACAGACAGTATGACTGTATGACAGTATGACCAACAGTATGACTGTATAACTGACAGTATGACCGTATGACTGTATGAACAAAAGTATGACAGTATGACTGTATGAACGACAATATGACAGTTTGACAGTATGACCGACAGTATGACCGTAGACTGCCAAGGGCAGATTGGAGTATATTTTGAGAAATATAAGTCTTTCCTATGTGGAGGTATGGTGCCTTAAAAACTGGTTTTCCGGCAGTTAACATATCAAAACAATCACCAACCATGTTACTAAAGCCTACTGTGTCAAAATCCACTGTCAAACGGATGTTTGCAAAATAACGTGTGTACCCCTTTAAGGCCCATCCTGCATTGTAGTGAGGCCATGGTTCAGAAGGGATAACTTCAAACTAATGTTTTTTGGTTGTTTTTTCAGATATAGTCTTCAAATTTGGCATGGGTATACTATGGAATCTCCTCTTAATAGCCACATTCAAAAGCTGGGCCTAGGTCTTTTGGATGCAATGTTGGAGCTGTTTAAACATGTTGTAGAGCTGTATACATATGCATGTATTTCACTTTAAAATACATATCTCTGCCATCTTTTGCCTTATTGCTATTATTTGATCACCCTATAGTCCCACAGTGACCTGGTACATGTGTGCCAAGTTTGGAGCTTTTCTCACTTTCAGCACCAAAGGAGTTAATGTGTGGGTGTTTGGTCAAGTTGTGGTCACTGAACTATATCCCAATGGTCTGACCATATGGGTTGCAATGTGAAAGTTGTTCATCATGACAAATGGTGCATGTATACCAAGTTTCATACAAATTGTACCTTCCTAGTGGTAATGGCAGCCTGTTGAAGTCCTGAACTTCAAGGCCTTGTTATAGCGCCACCTATGTGTTATTCTGGACCATCTTTTGATTCCTTTACTAACTTTATGAGTTCTACAAGCCTGCCAATTTTTATAACTTTTGGAGCCAAAAAGTCAGAATAAAAATAATAATAATAATACTAACGAATACAATAGGTTTCCTACGGAGATTCCGTAGGACCCCTAATAATACTAACGAATACAATAGGTTTCCTACGGAGATTCCGTAGGACCCCTAATAATACTAACG
>NW_028179650.1:0-13051 GCF_964030765.1 Micromesistius poutassou | reverse complement strand
GAACCACAGAATACATATTCTGGAACATATTTATGATCTGTGGTTATTCTGCTGAGCCCAATGTGATTGTTTTTCTCTCTGAGGGTGTGTGTGTGTGTGTGTGTGTGTGTTTGCGCACGTGTCTGAGCGTGTGTGTGTGTGTGTGTTCTTGTGTGTGTGTGTGTGTGTGTGTGTGTGTGTGTGTGTGCACTCACGTGTGTGTGTGTGTGTGTGTGTGTGTGTGTGTGTGTTTGTGTGTGTGTGTGCTTTTTAGAGAGAAAGAGAGCGAGAGTGAGAGAGTGATAGAGAGAAGGGAGGAAGGATAAGATATGAGGGAGAAAGAGTGAGATGGAGCGATAGAGAGAATAGAGGGAGAAGATATGAGAGAGTGAGACAGAGGGGAGAAGGAGTGACTTCACACATTTTAATGAGCTCACTGTTGGAGTGAGAGCCACAGAGGCGGTGCATAGCCAAATGAGTGGTGTGTGTGCACGTGTGCATGCGTGCTTGTGTGTGTTTGATGGCTAAATTTGATGACCTACTTCCTGTTTTGCTGCTTGCCTCCCTGACTAAAGGGGTACACTAACATGAGGAGAGATCACATCTGGAGAAACGGCTACTGGGAACGTCAACATGTCTGCCGAGACTTCTGATGAGCTGTGTGTGTGTGTGTGTGTGTGTGCTTGTGTGTATACCTCTTTATAAAATGGGGGGCCTAAATCAAGCGATCTGATTGGTTCCCAACCGTTGTATATTGAGCGTATACACACAGCTATGACGCCCGTTCAGTTTACAGAGTTCAGTATCACTCTGCGCCTAACTCTAACTGTTTATGTATATATAAAAGCGATAGCGTAGTTCACTGAAGCCTAAAAACATGTTGATTGATGGAGAGGGTGGAAATGTTGTAAAGCAATAGGCACACGGTCGGCAATTTAGCCTACTATCGAGTTCGAGTGAACTCGATAGAAGGCTAAATTGCCGGCGAACCAAGCTACCGTCTTTAGCCTAGCCTTCTCTCTGAAGGACGCTACAGTGTGTTGCATAGCAACCGCCGTACACTTTGCCGGCAGCTAGGAGGAACTACTTTTTTGTATTCGTTAAAAAAATGCTTTTCCGACTTTCTAGTTTTTTCAAAATTGAGGGTGTCTATGACTTTCATTTCGCCATATTTACGTAACCGTTTTATAAAAGCAATAGATCACTTCAGTCAGTGATATACGGTCATTATACCAGCCTGTCGTGATCTATTGCTTAAATATATTGCGATAAGACCAAGATCAAGACGAAGACTGAGATAAATGTATAGGTCTCTGTCAGGTTAAAGACACAGCGGACTGTGTGAGAATGGTTCTATGATTGACATGCTTAATTAATACATATGATATCACTGAGTAATACTGTAAGCATCTTGTCCTGAAAAGGGTATTCAAAATTTGCTCCCTGTATGGGCCTTTTCACCACAGAGAAATATCTTGATTCTGCAACTGGGTTTTATTTTGGTTGTATCTAGATTCCAAAAAAACTGTTTACGCTAAAGGCAAACAGTTCTTCGCAAAAGGCTCTTCCAAACCATTTCCTCACACTCTCGCTATCCCTCACTTTCTCTCTTTTCTCCCCTCCTTCACGCCGTCTCTCTCCTTCAAATATCCTCTATCTATCACTGGCTTCCTGCTTTTGATCTGCTTCCTGCCAACACAAAGCCTCCAATGAACACGCAGGTGTGTGTATGACTAGAGCTGTGTGTTGGTTTGTGTGTGTGTGTGTGTGTGTGTGTGTGTGTGTGTGTGTGTGTGTGTGTGTGTGTGTGTGTGTGTATTTAGGGTGTGTATGCATGGCATGTATTCAGGTATCCAGGGAGGATATGTGTGATAGCTGCCAACTTTGTTCCACCATATGGGGCCTGGCTTACGATGAATCCTGAACCTTTTTCGGAATCCGACAAACATAAATACCTGTAAACATAAATACACACATTTCCCTACAAGCAGGAATTGAATCTTTTATCACTGTCTATATAAAAAAATCAAAATGGCTGCACTTTATTCTGCTTGTCTTGGATGCAATATTTGAGGTTGATAACCCGGAGAAACCCACTTTGCTGACAGCTCTGTTGGTTTCCATGACAGCAGAGATTCGGCCTTGAGAAAGAGAGGGTCTGTCTGTTGCTATGGTGAGAGTGTGGACGTGTGTTGCTAAGGTCAAACAGTCTGCTGCTGGGAAAAATAAATAACTAAATGACTATTCAAGTTAGATAGATGGATGAATAGAATAGATGGAGAGACTATATGAGCAAATGGAAGGATAGATAAATGTAAAGACTGATGGACAGACAGCAGGGCGTACGGACGTGCAGAAAGAAGAAATATACTATGGATATGCCCTTTAGATGTTTATTTGATGAACTACAAAAGGATCTAATGGACTACTTAATTCCTAGTTTTCTCATGACGTCACAGCCATAAAGGAGCGGCAACCTGGAGGGCAAAACAAGGCTTTCTTCCTCAAATCAAAATACTACTACTGTTGTTCACCCGGATGCACTAACCGGGGAGGAGAGACAGCACTGGGTTTAGCTTCTACAGAATCCCTGCTGAGAAGGACAACCCAGAGGGGAGGAGATTGTGGAGCTGTGTTAATAGACAGGTCTCCTTCCCCGGGGAGGGCAACGAATGGCAGCCATCAAGGTACACACGTCATACAGCAGCAAACGCTTAATCAAAGGTACGTAAACACTGGACATTTGAATTGTTGTATTTTTTGTCATTCTATCTTTTCGGAATCGTTCTGACATGGTTTCTTTTTCGTCTATATCTATATAATATACATGCGGCGGGAGCTGTATATTGATCGCAAGGTGCCAAAACTAGGAGTTTGTTCAAATATCTTTGTTTTTCTTATTTTGTTAGGTGAATAGGTCTGAATATTCCTGCCCTGAAACAGAAAACAGGCCTGTGCTATGTTGGAACAGTGTTTCCCCTCCTGTTCTCCGCAACAGCCATATGTGGCTTGGCGAAGCAAAGTGATTGCTTAACCACACATGCACAGCAGTAGGCGGGTCATATCTAACAATACGATTGCCTATTGACAAAACTGATTTATATCACACTTACAATTGAACTGATTGGCCAAGTGATTGACTTTGACTTGAATTCACTTTTCCAGCACACATTCGTGTTTATATGACTGTTAATGATGTATTCATTATGCACATATATAACGTATTTTTATCACCTCAGTATTGTGTAGTTGTAACCCATTAAATTAGTGGGGGTTACAGAAAGATGGCTGTATTGACAAATGTTGTTGGATAGATAGAGAGGCTAACAGAGCGACCTTGAGGTCAATGGTAAGGTCAGGCTCATGATATCTTAAGACAAACACACACACATGCGCACACACACAATAACAAACAATCACTTGGGATTGAGGATGCGTGTCCATAGTAGTGTTCTGATTGCGTAACTCAAAGTATATTATACTGTGTGTGTGTGTGTGTGTGTGTGTGTGTGTGTGTGTGTTTGTCTGTGTGTGTGTTCCTGTGAGTGTATGTGTGGAAATGCACACAGATCCCGGTTGCATTGTCGCTTTCCCAGGGAATATCAATGAGCCCTGCCACAAATTATAGTCCACTCCAGCATCCTCTCTCTCCTCCTCTCTCTCTATCTCTCCCTCTCTCGCCTCAGGCGTCATTGGCCTTACCACCATTGCATCTCCATGGCAACCGCGCAATGAAAATCATTGGAGGGATCCATCAGTTCCTCACCACCTCCTCACTGCTCAATTCAAACTCAGCCTCTCCTCTACACACACACACACACACACACACACACACACACACATTGACAAAGACACCATTCAATTCACAACACACATATCATCAGAACACCCACTGTCACAACACACACGCACACACAATACACACACACACACATACACACACACACACACTGTAACAACACACACACACACACACACACACACACACACAGTCACAGCATATACAGTCACAACACATGCATTATCAGATTACAGACCATAATAACACATACAGATACTCACATCGTCACAACACTGACATCACCACAGCACAGACGCACTGTCTTGGAAACACTATATACATAATACATAATATAGACATAACATGTGTATATTATATCTATATACGTATACCACTGGAATATATAAAAGACTCACAAACCAACAAAAACACACAGGCATTCATTAATGCCTCCAAACCTTTGCCCTTTATCAGTCTTTGAGAATAGCTCTCGTAAATTAGTTCAAATAAAAAAGCACACCCAACCATGCCGGCAGACGTAGCCGGTGGGCACATAGCTTGTCCTCAGCTTATCGCAATGTTAGCCCTGCTGACCTTATGCAGACACACACACACACACACACACACCAGACACGGGCAGTGATCCTGATCTATAGGGGCTTGTGTCCCACATATGACCTGTCCCGAGGCGGTGGCCTAGATAAGGCAGATGGGAAGTTAGGGAGGGACGCCACAGATTTTGATTTGTGTTTAGATTGTTCAATGGGAGGGACATATCTGTTTCCTGCGAATAAACTGACCGGGCGGCCACGGTACGCCAAACTGGAAGGGGGGTTCGTGACCGTCTTATTATAGAAACGGTGACACATCGGCCATGAAGCCATGGCGACAGAGGGAGCAGGATACCAAATGAAATGGAAGAGGGAGAATGTCATTTTGTATCTACCAATATGGAAAATAATTCTGTTCTGTTTGGATTTAGCCAGCTCTCTATGCAGACTTGGTTTGTCTAGAAATCTATTTAAAAATAAGTAATCTGTTCATGAATAATTGGCACTAAAATTACTGTATGTATTGTGGACGACAGTGAAGACGAAAGGACTATTTAAAAGGGTTTGTAGTGGAACGTTCAATCATGTTAACACAGCAGTTAGGAGATGTGCAGGAAATATGGGTGTACAAAGACTCGCGGAGACAGAGCCACACACGCTGCTGGTGAGACTGCAGTTGCCAGGGTTACAGACGTCTCTGCAAAACCTCCAGCCGCCATCCCATAAACACACACACTCATAACGCAGAAAAATGCTGAACAGCGATATCTCTATGGCAATGGCGTTACCATGAGAGCGAGAAACTCAGAAGAAAGAGACACATATAGAGGCTGAAAAAGAAAGGAAAGATACGTCACCAAGATACATTTTGTGATTTTAAATGCTGCGATTATAAAATGCTTTAATCCATAGCGAGACGCAAAACAGCAGATTAAAGCTAAGGAGGCAATTTATTTCAGAATCATTTTTGTCATATTTGTTGAAATTATTGTATCTGTGGCTGTAACATGCCTGTAATAAGCATGTACAATCAGTTCCTTCGTCCCGAATGAAATGATTGGATGGTCTACCTACCTACCCAGCTACTTTTACGCACTCAGCCCATGCTCTCATTGTGCATGACCGGAGACTTCCACAAGGCTAGGCAGGCCTATTGCTGAAGCTTGAAAGCTAGTCGTGTGTTTTGGGTGAGTGGCTTTGGTGAAAGGCCTGAAGAGAGGGGTGGGATTTCTTCGGTTGAATACTCTCAAAATCGTGCTTACTCTGGCTGGTTTCTGCAAATCGACCTACCTAGCTTCAAGAAGAAGGTAAAGGTAAGGTATCTGACTCAAGGACGTTCACAGACAGGGGAGGGAACTCAGATCCCTGACCATAAGATATACTCTAACACATGTTCTATACGTCTATACTAAGTCTCATCTTGTGGACCGTTTCTGATCTTGTATGGATATCCTTTATTATTTTAATACTGGTTGTCTCCTCACATTCTATTTCATTTGATATATGAAATATAATTATCATCACAAAATACAGGCTTTTTCTTAAAAAATCTTTCTCATATCAATATTCAGGCAGAGACAGCCAGACAGACAGAGAATAATAAAGGAGGAACAGGGGATGAAAGAGAAAATAAAGAACAGTGGGGGAATGGGCAGACAAAGGCGGATCCACAGCAGCAGCAGCAGATAAAGCAGAATTATTAATGGCGGACTAGATTCTGCCTCACTTCTTCACTATCTGTCCCAGTCAGAGGCTCGTCGTGTCAGCCAGTCATCCGTCCCCGGGGGGCCCTCTCCTCAGCCAATCAGAGAGCTGCCTGACAGCCGTCGCAGAGACCCCAACGAAACCACTTATAAGCAATACCCCAATGGGCACTGGAGCACGGCGGAGATGAGCCCGTGTCGTTACAGGGCCCTGACGCCCCAACCTTGGAGAGCAGATGAGAGAACCACCCGATGCAAAATAAATGGTAAATTGTGTCAACAGTGTTGGTGTGCAGTGCTGAAAGGTGGGGTTTACAGTCGGCTGCTGTGTGCTGGCAGTACAAATTATACATGACAGTGAAGAAACCCAATGGTTGCTTCCAACTCCTTCTCAACTTCTTTTGTCTCGCTTAGGCCCATTTCGCACATGCAGTCTTTTCCGGCAATGTTACGGAAGATTTCCGAGATGGGGTCGTGTGTGAATGGGAACAGGGATTGATACTCCGAAAAATCTGTACTGGCAATTTGCCTGCTCAAGATCTACTAATATTTTGGTATCACACGTACGGCTACGTTTTTAATGAAAGCAGTCACATTGCGGGAAGAGGCACGGTAAGGGTTGAGTCGTCTCACAAAAGACACTTTCACGTTGAGCTAGTTAACCAATCGCAAGACACGGCTGAGGACATATGAAATTGGCGAGTGTTTGTCTTAACGCGCCGATGCTTTTCGGGTGATCCGATCATAATATCAATACAGCTTATTTTACTTGCAAACAAGCTCCTTATTTTCTGGGCAGGTTCCAAAATAAGGGAGCTCCTCTTGGCCACAAGTTTTAAAGCCGAAAAAGACTCGATAACAATATCAATACAGCTTCTTCTTCTTGCAAACAAGCTCAGTTTTTCAATAAGTTCTGGAAACTGGATAGGGTTTAAAATAAGGGCGCTCCTCTCAGTCTGAGAATATTATGGTGGCTGGCATACAAGTGCTATGCCATGTGTAACGGGCGCAAGACGGAAATGTTCCTGAACATAGCAGCATGTGAATGGTGTAAATCACTAGCGGTGCCTGCAATGTTATCCCCGTAATTTAGTGAAGGGGGGCGTTACTGTCTGTTTGCCTTCCAATCGACTGTATAGATCAACAATTGATGAACACAGCTAAAAGGAAAAAAAACAAAACTGAATTTGAGATGTTACTTTTGCTTTTTTGAACAATCGAATGTAAGAATTCTGTCACTATTTAAACTCAAAGGCTTTCATTTGACATGGATGGCATGACTCCAAGGTCAGAGCCCTTTGCACGCATACACACGCACACACAAACGCACACCCACCATAGCCCTCCCTGACATGCTGTGAGTCTGGAGTCTGGAGGAGGTCTTTGGGGGGGGAGTCACTTCCTGTTGAATCACATCTCTCAACAGACACTGCTGTTGCTATGGTGACGGAGGTCATGTCAGACCACCCGACAAAGGCTGATCTGCAGAGACTCTCGACCCAGAACATTGTTTGAATGATACCAATCACTCATTACATGAAATCAAAACATGCTTTATCTAGACGTATTCCACTCTGTATGAGAATAAATGACAATAAATAAATGTATGAGAGACTTAGGATCAATGGGTAATTTAAGCATGTTGGTAGTTGATTGTGATGGTAATGATACAACTACTTTAGAGCCTACGTCTTTCCATTTTGGTTCTGCCAAGCATAGGTGTCATTTATACTGGCGACATGTCCCAAACACTTTTTAAAAGCATAATTTGTGAAAAATGTTCTGAAATCGCTTAACATTGTTAATGTCATGACTTCAGTTGGTTCTATTTTGTGATATTTTAGGGCAGTGACATTGGATATTGTTATCGCTGGGCTGACTGACAAATGTGCTTTCTACAGTAAATAGTAGTAGTAGTAGATACTTTGATTGACATTATGGGGCAGCTGTGGATGTATATGGATGACGATGTTGTGCGTTTTGTAGTGTTTTCGTATCGTCAGCTTTGTAGTAACGTGGGCTATGCCCTTCTAATGAGCGATTATGCAATTTATTTTGCGCCATAATGATCTCATCTGACCTCATGCTGATCCCCTCATCACATTGCCGGAAATCACACTATGATTGTTTACAAAAAAATGCTACAAAAAAATCCCACCACTGTCAACGCAAAGTGGCGCCCTTGTTGCCAAGGTATTAAACAAGAATATACAAGAATAGACTCAAACAGAGACAGCGCTCAGTTCACCAGTGCTTCTACCTTAAAATATACCACAAGATGTAAGGGGGGATTAGAGGAGTTATTGTAATTATAAGTAGAGGTGGATAAAAACTATTCGTCTGTGATCATCAAAATCCTCTAACAGGTATCAGTGTGAGCAAATCTTTTGACATGGCAGGAGAAATGGTGGAGGGCAGACTACAGACTACACACAAGGTGGTGGCTGCCAAGGAAAGAAACTTAAGGAGAGCCAAGAGACTTCTAGGTTTGGCACAGCAAAAGTTCAGAGGTCAGGCCAAGGAGCTTTGGCTTGAAATACATGGAGATATATAACACTGTGTGTGTGTGTGTGTGTGTGTGTGTGTGTGTTTATGCGTGTTTGTGTGTGTGTGCATGCTTGTATACATGTGTATGGATGAATGAATCAATGTGTCACACTTGTGTTACGCTGGCCAAACTAGTAATCATGTGAAAGGCATCTCCACTGGAGTATGTGCTTAAAGAGGAGCTGCCTCGTAACACCAGCCTTAAAGATAGCCCTGACATCATAAAGAATCTCAACATTAGCCTCATTGGTCAAGGGCTTTCCCTAATGCCCCGCCCTTTGTGACCAACAGCCAAGAGGGCCAATAGGGTTGTAGAACTCCAGGGAATGGGCTTGTGTGATGGTTTTACATGGAATCAGCTGGTCCTGGGAAAGCATGCACATTCTCTCTGGGTTTGATTACAGAGGCTTTAAATCTTTTTTAAATGCATACACACACACAAACACACACACGCACAAGAATGTGCACACACACACACACACACACACACACACACACACACACACACACACACACAGGCGCACACTCGCACACACACACACACACACACACACACACACACACACAATTACAGACACGCACACAACAACAAAAAATCCAACCAAAGTTGATTTCCATTTAGTAACAACTTTCCATTTAGTTGTCTTTCTGCCAAACAAAAACACATCATTGCCTCATGCAAAATGGTAGTCTGGTAAAAACTACTTCTAGTCCTTTTCCCTCTCACCGCTTCCCGTGCTATGCTAATATCCCCTTTTCCACTTGTACAAACCAGTAATCACAATCGTGTCATCTACTCTGTATGGACATGGCTGTTTTGTCAACAGCCACGCAAGCTGTGAGAACAGTTGCTGAGCGTGAGGCTTTTCTGTCCGCACTCGCTGACCTCGGCCAGATAGAGAGCTGTACGTGACACATGATATGGGAATAGCACTCAAACTGCAATTTGGCTTACGCTCCTTGGCTAATGCTCAGCTAGCCACTCTGCTTAGGTTCAGGTGAGGTGTATCAGTGATTGAGTGTGTGTGTGTGTGTGTGTGTGTGTGTGTGTGTGTGTGTGTGTGTGTGTGTGTGTGTGTGTGGTTGTGTGCGTGTGTGCTTGCATGCATGTGTGTGTGTGCGTCGGACATGCACGCAAGAGAGGAAGACACACAGACAGGGATTGGTCAAATGCCGAGAATGAATCTCCCTACAGGGATTACCTACAGTACATCTTCCTCACACGCGTGCATACCGTGCATTGTCTTTGTGCATTGCACTTAAACATACACGGCACACACTCACACAAGCTTGGGGCACATCCTTTGGGACAGCTCAAGGGCACGACAACACAACACCACTCGTGATTTAACCGGAGTTTGCGTGTAGGCCGGTCTCCTGAGAGCATGTTCTGGTCAACTTAAGTAAACATGTCTCTGCTGTACCGCACTCGCCGCCCCCCAGCACAGGTCCATTCCACCACTCACAAGCTACCTTGAGCCGGGGCGCCACATTCACTTCCTGTTTGGAAGTAGCTACATTTAGATGTAGAAAGCTGTTTGTGTGTGTGTGTGTGTGTGTGTGTGTGTGTGTGTGTGTGTGTGTGTGTGTGTGTCTGCTAAAACAGGCTATGGATTACTGGCTGGCTTGATGTGAAACCAGGCGAGGGGTATCACCATACACCTCATTCATGTTCCCCAGTCTTCATTCATGTACTTTGGTCGTGTAATGTAAGCAAGCATTTGCCAAGTTTCAATAATGTTTAAATTCAATTAATTAGATCTGGCAGACTGACTGAGAGGGAGAGAGTGAGTGGGAGAGAGAGAGAGAGAGAGAGAGAGAGAGAGAGAGAGAGAGAGAGAGAGAGAGAGAGAGAGAATACAGCAGGTAGAAAACAATCAACCACTGTAAATCCCAAATGCATATAAAGTATATTAATTTGTGTCCTGTGTGTGTTTGATGCTCTCAGTGTCATCGCAATGCCAATGTGTGCTCCATCACCCAATTTACCTGGCAAGAGTCAATTCATACATCCTCGACAGTTTTTCATGCTCATCCCTCATCAATGCATTATTTATATACAGATCAATTGTGAAACTTGTTGCTGTTTACCACCTAGGTCCCCTGTTTAGTGTTTTTTTTTAACCTTAACCATTTCCTGTTTAATTGTATATGTTCATGTCACTGGTCTGTATATGCTGTGCTTGTGATTGGTTCTGCTATCAGGTCTCTCTTGAAAAAAAGTTGCTTAAAAATGAGACTGAATGAAAATGAGACTAAAGAAAGTTAACAAAATATAGCCTGCATTTTCTATCCATATATGATCCAATATCATCATTTATAATCCATGTTAGATCACATGATATGCCATTAGTTAATATACTACCATCACTGGGCTCTGCTAATAAAGCAGCCAGTGCTGTGCTGAGTCACCCACTGCAGTGGTTCTAAATATAGCATTGTGGGTAATGTAGGCTGCTGGTCTCCCTATGCTTTACTCCCTGCCCCTGCCTATCTGTTCTCTGAACTCTTGATACCACACTGCCACAGATTTACTGTGTGTATTTGTGTGTGTTTGTTTGTTTGTGTGTGTGTGTGATGCGTGAATTGTGTATGAAGCATTATGAGAAGACATAGATAGATACACACTTGTGGCACACCCACTAACACACACACACACACACACACACACACACACACACACAGACACACACACACACACACACACACACACACACAGTGACTTGTTTCCCCAGAGAACAGTGTTAGTGCAGGTCAGACGGACTGGCCAGAATCCAGAGTCTTTTCTGCAGCCTGTGGGAATCTCTCTCTCTCGCTCTCTCTCTCTCCCTCTCCCTCTCCCTCTCTCCCTCTCCCTCTCCCTCTCTCTCTCTCTCTCTCTCTCTCAGGCAGTTGGAGCAAAGAAAAGGAGGGAAAAGAAATAGAGAGAGAATGATGGGTAAATACATATAGAGTGACCCAAATGTGTGTGTGTGTGTACGAATCATGTTGGGTGTTTCCCCAAAGGAGAAAATGACAAGAGAGAGACGGCGGACGAGAGATAGGGAGAGAATGTGATGTTGAATGTTGAGGATGAGGGAACTGGCTTGTGCAAATGTTTAGAAGATCAGAAGAGGAAAAATATGGACAGGAAAACAAAGATGAGATGATAGACTGAGAGAGACACAAAGAGGAGTGAGAGAGGCAGCGAGAGAGAGAGAGAGAGAGAGAGAGAGAGAGAGAGAGAGAGAGCATAGCCTGCGCAAAACACAGCTTAAACACAGGAAGTTGTGGATGTGTGTGTGTGTGTGTGTGTGTGTGTGAGTCTGTGTAGCTGAGCCAGCAGCAGCTATCCCACTTAGCACGCCTGGCTGAGGGCTGTTAATACTGTGGATTAACACCTAACGCTAACATACACGCACAACCACACCCGCACACACACACACACACCCAGAGTGCCCACCGACATTTATATTCTGCATTTTTTGGTATTTCTTATTTATCATATATAAAAAATTATAATAATTCAAAGTCACGGCCAACGTTACTTAATAACCTCTTATTTCATGATTAATTACCAGCCAAATGTGAAAGAACTGAAACATGTTTTGATTTGCCATAATTTGCCCTTCACTTTTGAAAATGAAACCTATCAATTGAAAGTACACGTTGGTTTTGGCTTTGCAAACCTGCCGGTGTAATAGTTGGCGTTCATCGATCAGCTCCAACCGAGCCTTGAACCGGCTTAAAAAGCAAATTCAATAAACCAGTGGATCTGGGTTTCAGAGGCAAACACACAGATGCAAAGCAATCCTCCCTCTGCAGACTCGTCTCTTGGAGACGGCCTTATTGGCCTTGGTCAGCTGCAAGTTTGACAGGGCTGTTGTGTGTGTGTGTGTGTGTGTGTGTGTGTGTGTGCGTTGCTGTGTGTGTTGCTACGTGCGCTAGTGTCGCCGTGTGCGTTTGTGCACGACGAGTGCACCACAGAGCGGTCCTTGTGCCGCCAAGCGCCCGGACAATACGGCACTTGTGACACGAGGAAATGGCCCTTCATGTCTGTATGAGAGGAGTGACGCTGTGTGTGTGTGCATGCATGTGTGTGTGTGTTTGAATGTGTGTGTGTGTGTGTGTGTGTGTGTGTGTGTGTGTGTGTGTGTGCACGTGTGTTTTTGTGTTTGTTTGCGTGGACGTGTGTGTGTGTGTGTGTGTGTGTGTGTGAGTGTGTGTGTGTTCCCCCGGCAGTGTGGGATCAGAAGAAAAGGAAGGAGGAAGGACTGGGAGGAGAGATGTGTTAGAGGGAGGGAGGGGGGGGGGGGGGGGAGGTGCTGATGGTTGTGAAGGTTGGGAGGGTCTGGGAGGGGGGGGGGGGGGGAGTGATGGATGATGGGAAGCAGAGTCAGACAGAAAGAGGGAGAGGGAGAGAGGGGAACAGAATAAGAGATATGAGTCACCAAGGAGATCAAATTAAGGAAAGCAATGGGAGAGCAGGAAGAGGGAATTTAAAATACAGA
>NW_028179651.1:0-6905 GCF_964030765.1 Micromesistius poutassou | reverse complement strand
GCCAATCGAGAGGGGGAACACAGGCAGAGGGGGCGGGAACCAGGAAGTGGAACAAGGTGAGAGTTGAGGGAGATGGAGCACGAGCGAAGAAGAAGAGGAGGACACAGAGACGATTGAACGCTATGAAAAGGTCAAATATATAAATGATTAAGTAAGAAGGGGAAGTAGAGCTGTAGAACAGTACACATATATCGTATTGTGAATGATGAGTCTATATATATATATGTGTGTGTGTGTGTATAAATATTCATCCTATCGTGTATATATTCACATTCAAATCTCGCAAAACCATAAACTCATAAACATGGTGGCACTCTACGTGTGTGTGTGTGTGTGTGTGTGTGTGCGTGTGCGTGTGTGTGTGTGTTTACCTTGTCTCCTCTCTCTCCTTGTAAACCAACACTGTGACTTCCCTGTTAAACAACAACAGTTAGCAACAAACCACAATTCATTCAGTTCTAACTACTACCATTACAGCTACTAATACTTTGCGGGCATAAGTCATTCAAACTTTAAACGTGCAATCAGTACCATAAAATTAATATAATTATCTAATAAAAAGTAAAATAACAATAGATCTGATACTCTATTATTACTACTGTATATATTTGGAGGTGAAAGAGATTATAATTGTAACACTAACAAATGTGAACAACGATTTGAACAGAGCAGAGCAACAGCACACCCTGGTGGTGAACAGGTGCAACAGCAACTATCAATAAGCAAGAGTCACCTTCTACCTCCCAGTACAGTTAAAACCCTGTAGCGCCACATTATGTCTTCTCCAATAACACTTCAGGCTAAGCTAGGCCCTGAGTGTCTTGTGTTGTCCTTTCTGCTACACTATGGTATGCTACGTTATGCCCAAATACACAACACTAAGGCAAGACACCCTTCAATATGCTATCTGATGCTCAAAAAGGCTCCCCTACGCTACACAATAATAAACTACGTTAAAATAGGCGAATATATGCTATGCATAGCATAGCATATATTGTGTGTGTGTGTGTGTGTAAACTAAGCTTCACAACAAGAGACTATGCCGTGCTACGCTACACTACAATGCAATAACACAATAGTAAGATTAGATGTTCTTTATTGGCACAATGCTAAGCTACGCTGTGCTCCCGGGTCCACCCCCCCCCCCGGCTCCAGTCCGGGACCGGTCCGGGTCAGTACTCACCATGGGACCAGGGGGTCCGGGAAGACCTGGGGGTCCCTGGAGGGAGAGAGCACAAGGGACAGAGTCAGGGAGAGAGCCACAGGGACCAGAGGATGAGGAGGAACACACGGACGGCTACTCACCGAGTATCCGTCGGGACCGCTGGGCCCGACCAAGCCCACCGGGCCGTCGGGACCGCTCGGACCCTGGTGGGGGGAAAAACGCAGCGTCGGCATGGTTACTAGTGACATCGCTGTCTTCTGACACTCTGATATGTGTGTATAACATGTCACGGAAGGAATGCTTCGTCGTGTATTAATGAGCGGAAAAAAAAAGAAGTCTAAAACGTCTTACGGGTCGACCGTCCAGTCCGGGCAAACCGGGAAGACTCTGGAACGAAACACAAACAAACACAATCAGACACGACAACAACAACAACCACATCATCGACATCAAACCAAGAAGGACATTCGCTCCTTTGTTAAAGCTCGATGTTAAATATAACCTAGACAAAAAAAAAACAGACATCTTACCACTCCGTTCTCGGAAACAAAGATGGGCTCCCCTTTCTGACCCTTCGGACCGTATGGGCCCTGAGAGAGGGCGAGGGAGAGAGAGAGAGAGAGAGAGAGAGAGAGAGAGACTTTACATCATTCATCATGACATATTACAGCGAGGAATTGATTTGATTTGTGGAACGTTTAAACTATTAACTGTGGTGCGCTCTTATTTTTTGAAGACGGAAGTACGTGCGCTTTTATTTTGTTACCTCCCGTCCAGGTCCTCCCGGTGCTCCTGGTTGCCCGGTACTGTAACCAGGGAGACCGGGTTCTCCTCGGCTCCCGTTGCATCCGTCAGGTCCCGTTGGGCCCCGCCCACCATCTAACCCAGGGTGACCCTGTGGAGAGAGAGAGAGAGAGAGAGAGAGAGAGAGAGAGAGAGAGAGAGAGAGAGAGAGAGAGTATTTCAGTATCAGTATTTGATTGATTGATGTATCTTCACAGATCAAACACTTGTTGTTTAAGTGCTGTACTGTGTGTGTGTGTGTGTGTGTGTATTCACGCCATACTTACAGGTACTCCATCAATACCGGGAAACCCTGGCACGCCCATAGGACCCTACGGAACACAAACACACGCATAATCACAACACTTAAGTTAAGCAACGCGGTACCACCTCTCGTTCGCCGTTGCCCCTCGTTCAAAGGTCGTTCAACTGAATCATTGAGCAGACACTTATATTACATTCGGAGACACTCACTCACAGACCCCCTCAGTAACCCACACCCACAGCCGTCCATCCACACCTCACCAGGAGGAGTCGGTTCACCGGGGGGAACCGAACCGGCGACCTCCTGGCTGTAACAACAGAGCGGCCGTCCCTCTCACCTTGTCTCCCTTGGGTCCCGAGGGCCCCTTCACCCCCAGGTGGCCCTTCTCTCCCTTGGGCCCCGCGGGGCCCTGGCCGCCGGAGTAGCCCTCCGGCCCGGCCGGCCCTGATGGTCCCAGGGGGCCGGGACGCCCCTGAGAGAGGAGACAGGGGCCACAGGTCAGAGGTCACACGTCGGCAGTAGCACAGAGAGTGGGCTCTGGCGCCTCATCCAATCGGATGGCACCTGAGATGAGTTCATCGAACTTAACTGAGGTGTACTCGAACGTGTGGTGTTTTAATCTAATCTCATTATAATGGCGTTCTAATATAATAATCTAATCTAATCTAATCTCATTAGATATACATACAAACTAATCTAATCTAATCTAATTTGATTGAATTCAACAGAATGTAATATAATCTAATCTCATCTAATGATAATCAAATCCAGAATGATAGGCTACAGTAAATGTGTCAAAAAAAAAGAAATCAAAGTCCAAACTCCATTATTTACACTCTTATTATCAGTGCACTGTAACTTTGTTTCTTAAAAGCCTTTTCAGCCTTCCAACTTCATCACATTCATCCCGATCTCTCTCTGTATTCCTTCATCTCACATCACAGGGCTAGTTAGCGTTTCATCTAGCAGCTGAAGTACACACTGCGGCCTCGGGGGGGCGCTACTATTTAGGGGTGCAGGGGTGGCATACCCTCAGCACACCACACCTACTAAATCTGGCATATGCATAATATAAGTGGTAAGCGGTAGTACGCATGCATCGCATCGCTCTGCAAAGACACATGACTACCAGCAAACTGAAAAAAAAAGAGTCAGACACACACACACACTCACACACACACAGGGGGAAGGGTTTGGTGAAAAATGTACATAGTTGGTCGCCATTTTGGATTGTCTTGTGTGAAGTGTGTAATGTATTTGATACAACAGAAACAAGTTGGGACAAAGCACGTTTCTCTTAAGGGATTTTCACACACAACCCACAAATGTCAGAGGGGCGGGGTTGAGATGTGTGTGTGTGTGTGTGTGTGTGTGTGTGTGTGTGTGTGTGTGTGTGTGTGTGTGTGTGTTTGTTGTATTGTATTGTCGTGCATCCACGGTGGTCTGTTCATACTGTTCTGTATGTTTAAGTTGACAAGAACCAGCTACAACAGGATCACTGAGCATGCATACACACACACACACACACACACACACACACACACACAAGAAACCCTACAGTTTAAAACAACCTGTCATTAGCATTTTCTAAAGAAAGGGCATGGATTAAGGAGAGAGGGATGAGGGGAGGAGGAGAGGAAGAAGGGAGGAGAGGGAGGAGATGCAGATGTCTGCTTTAAAAGGTCAAAAAGAAGTCAGAACCCTTGATTTACTCGGCAAGCTAATGCTAATGCTAATGCTACACCACGGCCATGGGTATGGAGTGGGGGGGTGGGGGTGGTTAGCATGTTAGCTTAGTTAGGAGCTACTAAGTGCTACCAAGAGCTTCCACCCTTACAATATGACTCCAACATGTTGCTGTTTCTGGAGACTCCTACACTTTTTTTATTCATTCATAAATACAGTTTGCCACGGTTCACGTGCAAGGGAAAATGGTCCATAGTCCTACAGTTCCTTAAGTCTAGCCCAGCTCCATGCATCTGGCCCCGGGGGGGGGCTAGCAGGCTAATGACAGGGCTACCTCTCTACAGGCGGGCCGGCTAGCGCTGGCTGGGGGAGAGAGAGCTCTTCCTAACACCTGGTCTCAGGCCGGGGGAAAACATGCCGGGTCCCACAGCGAAGCACTTTCTCTCTCAACTCTTCTTCCCCTCTGAATTTCCTCTCCTCCCCTCAAACCTCTCCAAATCTGTTTCTGAATGAACTCTTATTTGGTCGAAACCCTTCTTTTCTTTTGTCCCCACCGCTGCTCCACTCCCACTGTGCACACAACGCTTCATTACATTGTGCGTGTGTTACTCTACACGACCATAGTACCCCTTTATCATTATAACAATAAATTATATTTAAAAAGCACTTTCTCTCCAACTTAATGTTAACGGACGAAGCCCCCAAACTATCGTCCACGGGGTCTCCCTGACAAAGTGCAGGGGTCGCATTCAAAGGTTTTGCTCAGCACCTTATGTCAGTCCTGTTAACCTCAGAGAGGTGACAAATGAGGAAAGGCTAAAGGAGGCCCTAGTGGGGCAGATAGCCACACCTGTAATCTGCTTGTAGTGTGTTTAGCATTGCTGGCTAATTGCACGCCATCTGCCCAAAAAAACCAGGTCATCACACTAATAACAGCTATCTTGTGGCCATAGATCAGGAGGCTGAGATTTCACTGGCGTACTTAACACACACACACAGGGGTCGAACACAAAAGCGGCATTCTTTTGTGTTTGGGTAAGTCTCAGCTCCTATAAGTCCTTCTTTGGAGGGTTTAAGGTAAGGGAGTTGTCGTACCACATGAGCCCTCTGAAGCCCTTGGAGATAGTAGCTGGGATTAAGGGCTATACGCGTTAAAGTCAAATGCAAATGTTTCTTAAGAATTGGGACAAAGATATAAGTGGAAGGCTGTTGGCGGCCGTTTTGTTCCTTGGGCTCACGTGCATCGATGGAGGAACTGCGTTTGGGCGGAGAGGAGATTAGGGGTCATGGGGATCTGCAGCAGATGTAAACACACAATGTGAACATCTCCTAACATAGTAAAGACAGAGAGAGAGTGAAGAGGATGAGAGCGAGGAAGGGCGAGAGGCTGTGTGAGGGAGAGAGAGGGAACACGGGGGGGGGGGGGGGGGGGGGGAGGCGAGGAGATAGTGAAGCAATAGAGCTTGCTGGAAATCTTAGGAATTCCGAAAAGAGAGAGAAAGAAAACAGTTGTGCAGCATCAGCAACATCTGTACAGCATGCCAAGACAACGGAGATATGGAGCGAGAGAGAGCCAGAGGGATACATGAAGAGATATGGAGAGAGAGAGACAGAGGGATAAATGAAGAGATATGGAGAGAGAGAGACAGAGGGATACACTCTCGACACGGGTGTCCCTCAAGGCTCTTTACTGGGACACCTTCTGTTCTCCCTATATACCAGCTCCTTGGGCTCTGTAATCAAATCACACGTTTTTTCCAATCACTGCTACGCTGACGACACTCAACTATTCCTCTCTTTCCCCTCCTCTGACAACACCCGAATTGCAACATGCATCTCAGAATGTCTGGCAGACATCAGCACTTGGACGACTGCCCATCACCTGAAGCTCAACCTCAACAAGACTGAGCTCCTTATGCCTTATGCCAGGGAAAGATTGCCCTCACGTGAACTTAATGGTCATTGTCGATGACATCACTGTATCTTCATCGCCAACCATGAGAAACCTCGGTATGGTAGTGGACAAGTTATGCTGCAGAACATGCTGCAGAACATCCTCCGATCCTGCAGAACATCCGCAGGATCCGGCCCTTCCTCACGAGGGAAGCAGCTCAGCCCCACGTCCAAGTGCTCGTCAATGTCATCTCCTCCAGCTTCGACTACTGCAACTTGATCCTGGCTGGACTCCCTGCCTCCGCAATTAAACCTTTGCAGCGTATGTAGAACGCTGCAGTGCGCCTCGTGTTCAACCTACCTAAATCTAAACCTCCCTCTTCCGGGACCTCCATTGGCTCCTTGTAGTAGCTCGTATACGAGTCAAGATGATGGGCCTGGCCTACAAGGCGGTCAATGGAACTGCCCCCGCCTACCTCACAGCATTGTTCAAACCACACACCCCAGCTCGAGCGCTCCGCTGAACTACTTCAGCTGGACGTCTGGTACCGCCAGTTGTACATCTTAATTAGTTATAGCCCTTAGTTGTGTAGCATCGTATCCTAGCTACCTTTGTTGTATACGGGGAATGGGTTAACCTAACGATTGTTAGTGCTTTGCACTTCTTTGAACATCCTTACTGTTCCGACAGCGATATGTTGTTTCACCTTCTTCTGACAAGTGTACTTATTGTAAGTCGCTTCGGATAAAAGCGTCATTGTCATTGTAAATGTCAATGGATACATGAAGAGACAAAGAGAGGGATAGACATGCATGCATGCGAGAGAGATACATGAAGGGCTGGACAGAGAGCGAGAGATACAGGCAGAGAGGGAGAGAGAGAGAGAGAGAGAGAGAGAGAGAGAGAGAGAGAGAGAGAGAGATAGAGAGAGAGATAGACCCCAGACAAGATCGTCATAGGCAGAGGGAGAAAGAGAGGACACAACAAAAAGACTAACTCCTAATATGCTTCGGAAAACAATGCAAGAGAAACGCGAGAGACCTTGTTAATCCAGGTTAACCCACCCAGACATCCCAGTAGCGTTGGCAGACAGACAGCAAATGAGCAAAACC
>NW_028179652.1:0-9309 GCF_964030765.1 Micromesistius poutassou | reverse complement strand
GGCCGCCGGCGGCTTGGAGTCGGCGCTCCACAGCCTCCTGGCCGCCGCCACCGCCGTGGCTCCCAACCGGTGCCGGAGGAAACTTATCCCCGTGGAGATGGGGCCGTTGTTGGAGCTCAGCAATAGCCTGACCGAAACCCCGTTGTCGCGCTCGGAGGAGGGGCCGGAGGAGGGGCTGGAGACCGCCCTGCTGCCAAGCCTGGAGACCGCCCTGCTGCCCAGCCTGGAGACCGCCCCGCTGCCCAGCCCGGAGAAGAGACAAAAGTCGAAGCCGAGCGAGGTGCAGGACCTCACGCTCGCCGCGGAAAACCAGGAGGACGGCGAGACGACGAAGCGAGCGGCGATTTGTTACCAAAACTGCCGAGGCAAAGGCACAGGTGCGGACTGCCCTCACCGCTCTGACATGACGCCGGCTGCTGTTGCTGTGCCGGCAACCCCTCTCTCCACGACCAGGGACTACTTCTTGAGGAGTAACGGGCCTTCGTGTTCGCCCTGGACCATCGTCAGCCCCTTCAGTGACCCGGAAGGACACGGCAAGCCGCGCAACAGACGCACCGGCAGTCACCGCCGACGGGTGTTCTCCATATCCAACGCAGACGAGCTGGACGACGGCTGTTGGCAGCGGTCTCCAACCCCGTCTTCCTGCTCCTCGACGACCATCACTCCTTCCACCTTCTCCGACAACTCGGCACTCGAAGACCCCTCAGAGGACCGAGGAGGAAGAAGAGGAGGAGGACGAGGAGGAGGAGCAGCGGCAGGCTTTCCATCGGGTTCCCCGGACCACCTGGCTCCGAGAGGATTCGTTCCAGAGTACCTGACCGAGAGGCCTCTGTCCCTGGGGCCGCTGCTCAGGTCGTGCTCCCTGGACGAGACCCGGACGACTGCGGTGCACGGCTCCTGGTGGGGGGAGCTGATCCACAAGAGCATCGCCCACAGGACCAAGTCGTGCTCCTGGTCCAGAGGGAACTCGCCGCCGGAGGACGTGTTCCCGCCGAAAGAGGGCGCCGGCTCTGGGTTGATCTCATTTTTCCGACGCTTTGGGAACAAGAGCAAAGCTCCGGATTCAAGAGCGCTGAATTATGGAGAAGCAGGTGTTTGAAAAGGCCGGCGAAGAGACGGATCAGATTTTCTTTTTTCTTTTTATCTGTTATTTATTTCAAATATTTTTGCTGTGAAGTCGGACATCTTTTATCAATCACTGGGACCGAAGGCAATTAAGGACTTGTTTTGAAATTCACGTGTTTTAGATATTTAAATGTCAGGCTTCATTCCAAAAGTTCTTAATTCTCATTATACGATATTTAAGCAATTGTCTAGTCTTTTAGTGTTTGTATGTTCAATAAAGTGTATTTTCAATTAACTACCATTCATTTGAAATACACCATTAGGGCACATTTCAGTGTTAATTTTTTTTCTAATTCAACGATATGCAAGTGTATTGGTTTAGCCTTACTCTCACTTACTTCTTGTGAAAGCTTCGTCCACTTTTTGATTTCCTGCGTACTTTAGAGCACTGCGCCGTACGTCAACTGTTCTTTAACTCTTCGACACCTCAAGCTGTTAGCCCTTCATCGTCTGTACCATGAACATCTTGAACTTTGTCTACATCCAGTACATAGTAGAATATCATTCATGTATAAAGACACAGACGTGCCCTTTAAATTTTTATTTCTCGGGGTCCCAATACCCCCCCATGGTGCTGTTCTCGAACCCTTCTTACCCTTCTCTCCTTAGGCCCCGTCCCAATACCTCCCCTAATCCTAGATTTTTGCCCTAACCCTAGATTTTGCGTGTTCTCATGTAGGGGTAGGGTGTTGGGAGCAAGGGGGAGTGCGATTTTGCCCTTATAATCAACCCTCAAAACGTAGTGAGGTCCGATGCAGGCTTAAAACGAAGTGGAAGATTTACTGTCGAGGGCACTCCAAACCAAGTGGAAGTTTTAAGAGGGACAGGGCCTTAATATGACCTGGCTCCCCATGATACCACGCTGATATCAGTCAGCCCCTGACAAAGACACATTGAGCTCCGTCTACCACGGGTCACGGTGTTTGTTTCCAGCCGTCTCATTTAAAGAGCCCTTCGGTGAAAGGAAATACCGTCTTGGCGTTGGGTGAGCAGAAGGGCTGAGGGTGTGGGTTCCACAGCTCCCTCTGCTATCTGGTTCACGCCTTGGAAATCCCGGTAGGTCCAACTGGCAATCAACCTATGAGGTTATCAGTGGACACACTTTTTATTGGCTTGGGTGAAAGTGTATATGAAAGTAATTCTGCTGTGCTGAGGTACATCAGCACTGCAGTCGTTAGTGAGTGCAATGTTGAACCTGGGTATGAACTCAAAAACACACAATAAATCAAACTACAGGAGAGATAATAGAAAGGAGCTTGGGTGACCAGAGACAACTGGCCTGTCTGTAAGCTGAGAGTGTTCAGGACAATCGCACCATTGTGACGTTATGTCGAGTCCTGGCTCATGTGAGCCAATTCCTGCAGGGACTGGAGGGGACCTCTGTCTCACTCTGTGTCTCTCTCTCTCTCTCTCTCTCTCTCTCTCTCTCTCTCTCTCTCTCTCTCTCTCTCCCCAGCCCACTGGCTGTGCTTTGCTGTTCTTTATGGAGTTCTGTGACGGCCGATGCGACACAGAAGAAAGAATTGAGAAAGCTTTCCAGGGAAAGTGAAGGGAACATTTCAGAGAGTGAGCAACGGAAAAAGGTTCATGCCAAGGTTTTATTTTTCTGCAGGGAAGCATTTTATTCAAGTGGAGGATTGAACAAGTTACTATTTGTGAAGGACTGCAGAATGCAGAAAGAAGAACCAATCAGAAAGTTGCACGGATGTTTTAAATGTAAGAGGGAGCAGAAATAACTTTCCACTGCGTTAAGACCAACCTTGAGGGTTTCAGGCCTGCCTGTTGCACAGAAAGGTAAGCTCTAGTCTTTTCTGGTATTACTCAAGGTAAGTTAATGTCAAACCCATCGGGCACAAACGTAAATAAGGCAATGCAATGCAATGCACAGGTGCTGTCATTAATGTGTAATTAAAAAGGAAAACACCTGTCTGATCCATTCAAACACAATAATGTGTTAAACTGAGTACTTTAGAACGACTTCAGTTATTCAGATACTACGGCTGGTGCAGTATTAAAAAAATACTTTACATTTTGTTACTTTACTTATTTACTTTACTTATTTGCTACACATAAAGAACATGGTTTCCTATCTTTACTATTTGTAATATCCTATAAACTAAGCTGCACTTCCTGCTGCACCAATCACATTGTTTAATAACTTTTTATATATTATGGGGGAAAAAAAAAACGGCCTAATTTTTTATGAACTTGCTTTGGCCAATCAGCCACAAGATGGAGCAGTATCTTAGAGTTCAGCTCCAAGCCAGGCTTGGCTTGACCTGGTCATTTACATCGAGGATATTGGTTTGTATCTTGACAAATGCTGTAGTAACTGTAATAATGTTATTGGCTTTCTCAACAGGAAACAGTTGAAGGCCGTCCTATGAGGAGGATTTAGGGAGGATTTACAGCGTTGGATGACTCATTCTAAAATCAAAATGGACAGGTATGTTTGAATCACATTTCTATCTCCTTATTGCTTTCTAGCTCTTTCTTGTGTTTTCCTGAAGATGGTTGTGACGGTGTGAAGATGTATAGTGTTCACTCAGAGGGCTGTGTCAGGGAGTCTGTTTGATGGGACAGCAGGCGGGTTATAATTAGAGCTATCAACACATTCTGATGAGATCCTTCAGTTATTATATTCATTACAGAATAGAAAAATATCAAATATAAAGTCACCACTTATGGAGAATGTGGGGTTTTAGAGATGGGGGAAATCAGGACTTGAATATAGAAAGAGGCCCAGTTGACAATTGATTTGTTGACGCTTTCTTTTTGTGTTGTATTTTTGCATTAGTGAGCATAAAGAGAATATATGTTTTTCCATGTCAGTCACTTAGTTGTGACTAGGTGTGTGTGTGTGTGTGTGTGTGTGTGTGTGTGTGTGAGACCACCACTGCTGCCCAAGGGCAGCCGTGACAGAGGGATGGATGCCGTCTGCTGTCACTGGGAATCAAGTCACGTCAAAACGCGTGTGTGTGTGTGTGTGTGTGCGTATGTGTATGTGTGTGTCTATGCGTATGTGTATGTGTGTGTGTGTGTGTGTGTCACCTCTTGCGGCGATCAATATACCAATCCTGTTTGAGCTGAGGACGAACACAATCAGAGCACAGCAGAGTGGAGTGGAGAGGAGAGGAGAGTGACAGGGAGAGGACGGCACAGTGCGGTTTGTCATTTAGTTTGTCACTTACGTCTTTGTACGCGTGTGCAAAGATGTGTGTGTGTGTGTGTGTGTGTTTATTCTTGGAGTCCCTTTTTTTTGTAGTAATAGTAGTATTTTGTATAAGCGGTTGGGTCATTCTTGACCTTTGCCCCCTGCAGGAGAGAGTGGATGGTCCAGGATTGGGCGTGAGTCATGATTCTTACATGAAGCCTAATAAGGGCAGAGTGGAGAGGGACGTCCTAGCCTCCCCGTTAGCGTTAGCATGCCCCGATGCCACCGCATAGTCCAGCCATTCCTCTCCGCTAACGCGCGGAGGCAGGGATCACAAGCCTGCTTATTCAGCTGATCAACCGGAAGGGTTAAAGTGCAATGTTAAGCACTGTAAGTAATTAAAGCTTTCCCTGAGAAACTATTATTAACGCCATTTCGTACAGGGCTTATTTAGACAAGGAGACCGTTGTTACACACTGCTCTTCAACTGTAGTTGAAAGCAGTGTATCGTAAAATAGGATGTAATACACTCACACTAGTGCTCACACAGATACACGCACACACACACACCCTGCAAATAACAGGCAGGTAAGGAGAGAGAGAGAGAGAGAGAGAGAGAGAGAGAGAGAGAGAGAGAGAGAGAGAGAGAGAGAGAGAGAGAGAGAGAGAGAGAGAGAGAGAGAGAGAGAGAGAGAGAGAGAGAGAGAGAGAGAGAGAGAGAGAGATGCAGCAGTCTGGTGCTGCTGAATATGAACCAATAAGACCACGATGCAACTAATGTACTCCTGTATGAGGTTAGGAATACACAACACACACACACACACACACACACACACACACACACACACACACAGGACAGGCCATCTGTGTGTTCGGCAGAACAGGATGCAGTCTCCATAGCAACATTGTGCCACCGCTGCAAAATCCTTGGACGATGGTCAAGTCTAGCCACAGCCTCCACGCAAGCCAGCACACACACACACACACACACACACACACACACACACACACACACACACACACACACACACACACACACACACACACACACACACACACACAGGAATGTATTATATTCCAAATATTCCATTCTTGCTGCCTTGTATACAAATATTGAGATTCCCTCCACGATCTAATTATCAGTGTGCGTGCGTGTGTACGTGTGTGCGCGTCTGACTGTATGTGTGTGTGTGTGTGTGTGTGTGTGTGTGTGTGTGTGTGTGTGTGTGTGTGTTCTAGCCTTATTTAATTGATTGTCTAATACGCATATCCTGGTCCGTGTGTGTGTGTGAGCGCCAGAGAGCCTATCATGATGGAATGCCTGATGAATCTTACTCTTTGTTGCTAGCTCTGCTGGGCCTCACTGCTCTCTCGCACTACTGGATAATGCAAACCCCGCCCATTTTTCCGGGGAGCCAATGCCCTCGCAGAACATCTCCGCGTTCCTGGCTCTCTTCACTCGCTCTCTCTCGCTCTCTCCCCCCACACACGTACACATGCGTTAAATCCAAACCACGCATCACACCTTCGTACGGTAGCCCTCCACTAGGTCGAGCGTTTCCCTCTCGCTTATTGCGGTCGCCATGTCGAGTGTTAAGAACGGATATCTCCCCCATCTGAGGAGAACGAGGTGGACTTTTCTCTGAACTTCGTTCTGTCTCCCGTTTCATCTGTCACGAACTCTCACGTGAGTAAATAGGCCTATCTATTTTCCGTCCGCAACTGCCCACATCTTTGCCGTGTTCGGTTCTACTACTATTCGAGTCCCCTGCACCGCTTTACTTCATTGCTTCTAAACCCTCCATCGTGGCTCTGAAACAGCTTCACTTCCATCGCAGGGCGTCTGCGTGCCAGTTTTTGTTTTCTGGTGCGCACGCTATTGCTGCGGGCTATTTGCAGGCCGCTGATTGGTCGGTTCTGATTGGTCGGTTCTGATTTTCCCCCGAAAGGGTTCTCCGTTTCGCGCGCGCGAGCGACGCACCTGTCCGTGCCAGGATGAGGTTGAGCGACGCACTGAGTAACTCTTGAACGATTCTGATAACAAATAACAACAATATTCACAAACAAACAACACTTGAATGCATGACTACCTCGAAACAGGGTGGATCATTAAAATGTACATTTGTAATTGGTATTGATTGATTTAAAGTGTGTCACGTGACGAGGGGGCAGGCTCATCGGACCAGAAGGAATGTTTACACTTGCGCTACCATTCGTTTTCTCCTGACCTTTGGGGCAGTAGCACTGCCAAGTTCATCACCCGGCTGAGGCCAGCAGCTTGAGTTTGAGCCATTAGAACATAAAACGTGACATATACGGGTGTATCGTATCGTCTCAATTCATTAAATCCGGCTTTATGTGGGGAACAGGGAACATTTATAAAGCATTAACTCAAGGGCATGGCTGTTTGATAGTTGTGAGGTATTGTATTAGAATCAAATTGATTTGTATGAACCCACCCTCCTAGGTGTCACACACCAGTGGTTGTAACTCTTTATGCATGACTGGGAACGGTGACCTCTAACCTGTGTGTGCACTGTGTATGTTTGTTGCGAAAATGTACTTTGGAAGACTTCCAGTCTTTGCAAAAGACTGGATGGACACACGCCCCCTTGCAGACACACACACACACACACACACACACACACACGAATTGCATACACGCATGCACACACACACACACACACACACACACACACACACACATGCATTTCACATGCGCATGCACACACACACACACACACACACACACATTGCACACACGCATGCACACACACACGCACACACACACACACACACACACACACACACACACACACACAATTACACCACACTGATCCATATACATAAGTAATGAGCGTACATGTGTTTGGGAGCCTGCAGTGGTGTTGAGCAATCACCAGTCCCTCACCACACCCTCAGGGCCGTGGGTGGAGTGATGCTCCGTCACTGGGCCGGGCGGCTGATGGATCAATGTAAATATATCTTCCACAGGAATGCTTCGGCCTGTACGGCCCGGCCCTGCGTGTGGACGCGTCCACTGAACGAAGCACGCACAGGCACCCCCCCCCCCCCCCGGGGTGTGAGGGCTTTGTGTGCGTGTGGATCACGTGTGTCACCTCACTTCCAACCGCCACTGCTACGGCTTGTGTGTTCGGCGGTTATGTGTTACGGTTTTGCTTGTGTGTATAGTTCAGCAGAGAAGAGGTGAGAGTGAGATTCTACCGGCGTTGTTTTAAAGTGTCTCTTGCGCTCATGCACGCAGCATGCTATTAGTCAATCGATTAGATGAGGCTTAAACACACACACACACACACACACACACACACACACACACACACACACAGACAAGCACACACACACACACAGACACACACACACACACACACACACACACACACACACACAGACAAGCACACACACACACACACACACACACACACACACACACACACACAGACAAGCACACACACACACACACGTTTCAAACACACACACACACACACACACACACACACACACACACACACACGTTTCAAACACACACACACACACACACACACACACACACATAGACGTTTCAAACACACACACACACACAGACATACATGTGTTGCTTGGGTGTTTGGTGATTATACTTACACCTAAAATGTCCCAAAAGAATGATTTGTATGCCGTCGTCACTTGCTCTTTCAGGCAGTAGGAATCGATCCTGCCCCGCATTGTGTGGTCCTGTCGGGTTACAGTTTAGTTGTTCAGCGCAGAGACACAGTGATGTCATGAGGATATTTATAGACAGGTGGCCCCAGGGGGCAGTTCACTGACAGCCGTGTCTGTATTGGTGCATTCTTGGTTCTGTGTGCGTGTGTGTGTGTGTGCGTGTGTGTGTGTGTGTGTGTGTGTGTGTTTGTGTGTGTGACGCTTCCAGATGTGCCGACAACCGTCTTTTGGCTCGACCACAGGAGTCAAGAACTTTTAATAGGTTCCAATCCCATAGATCATTCAAACCTTTACACAAAATGAACAATAATAAATATCACGTTCCGTTGTGTAGAGCAGTGTTGTTGCTGTCATATTAAACACATACAGCAGAACATAGACCACAGTAGAAAATGGATGGCGTGCGTGCGTGTGTGTGTGCGTACACACACACACACACACACACATTTCAAACACACACACACACACACACACACACACACACACGTTTCAAACACACACCCGCACCCACACACACACACACACACACACACAATGGTTGTGTCCATTGTGACTGCGGCAGTGAAGCAGGCTGCCTGCAGTGCTGAAGAACTGTGGTGTATAGATTAAGTGCGCTGGCTGGTCTTTAAAGCAATGATGTGCTGAGCCATCACTGCCCAGTATCTGTCCGGCTGTCACTCAGCACACACACTGAACGCACGGGAGCACACAAGCACATACACCGACCTATGCATCCATGTGATTTGTATACATGTCACGTCCACACACAGAGTATTTATTCAAATGCCTTTTGAGCTACGCTTGAAATATACATCATTTAGGGTGAGGGGTTTCTCTTCAAATGATCTTTAAATGCGACGACGACCGGGAAAACACGATTGTCATTTTGAGCGTCACAAGTTTGATGCCGTATAGTAGTAGCCATAGGGCAGCCGGCTGGGAGAAGAAGGGATTTGATGAGAACGTGCTCTACGGAGTCAGTAGAGGTGACGTAATGTAGGACAGCCTGCGGTTTGCGAATCAGCTAGAGACGATGACAGAATTTCAGAGGAAAAAAAAAAACACAAAAAGATCAACTTCTAAGATCTTGAAGTTGACACAGTGAAATCCTATTTCTCAGCTTGGTTCCCCCATGTCGCTTGTAGCAGGCTCTGCGAGGGCAGCCACGGCGCCGAGTCTTTACGATGACGGTGTGTACGGGAACAGACATGGAGGTCAGGCTCGGAGAGGAACGCTGGTCTTTGACACAGTTGAGTCTTCGAGGGGGGGCAGTTTGTCTTTGAGAGGAAGCTGCGCCATGTTTTTTTGTG
>NW_028179653.1:0-2994 GCF_964030765.1 Micromesistius poutassou | reverse complement strand
AGATGGCGGCGGTGGTATGGGTGGATGATGGATGGACTGCTGGCTGCACAGATGAATGGGTGGATTGAGTCGACAAGGTGGATGAATAGATGGAAGGTGTGGCCTTCAGCGACTGACACAAGGCTCACACAACGCTAGCAACCGCAGGGCCCCCCCGTGAGGATCCAGCTCTGCAGCAAGCAGCCGGTCGAGGCGTCAAGGCCAATTTACACCAGAGCCGTTTTAGACGCGTTTTTTTTAAGTCGGCTGTCAGACGTCCGACTTCAGCCAGAGATAGAATCCGTTCAGACCGGTGCACTGATTCACACCGGCAGCGTTCCACGCCCGTCTCACGGCCCCGACCAAAGCTTCACTTCTATCTCCAAGCGTTTCTGAAGCGTCTCGGTGAAGACGTTATCCGGTGAATCTTAGCGAAAGAAAACGGCGGCGGTGTGAACGGACACACGCCCCGACGTTACGCTCACGTCTCTCTCTCTCTCTCTCTCTCGCCCTGCGGTGTCGATTCCCAGCCGGAGGGGCTCCGCGAGCTCAGCGGAGGAGCGCTCACCTGCAGCGGCTCCAGCAGCAGAGCGGAGCTCAGGAAGGCCGTCAGCACGGAGGCCAGCCACATGAGCAGCACGGCCCGGGGGAAGGCCCGGCCGTAGAGCCACGCGCAGGCCAGGCAGGCCGCCAGCGCCGCCGCCACCAGGGGGTAGACGACGCGCAGCGCCCAGCGGGGGAGCAGCCGGCGGGCCGGGCCGCGGGCCACACCTGTGGGAGCCGGGGGGGAGAGGTCAGTCGTTTTTTTCAAGAGTGAATATATTTGGTAACCAAAGGATTTTGTTTATTTGTGGTTCGGTCTTTATTATTTGGGAAGTGATTAAAACTTCACTCTTTTTTGGAATTGCCCTCGTGTTTTTGCCTCGTTTCACTCTCCAATCCAGTTGCCCACATCCCGAAGTGGGATGCGTCGAGAGGCTCATTTTCACACTGATCTACTCATCGCCGGGGCAACAGGCTGCCAGAACAGCTCCTAAACGATGTCATTCTGATATGATACGTACAGTGGAGGAGGGATTCAATCATGGCATCTGAAGTACCACAAAGTAAGCCAGACATCTTGGTGCATCTTGACCAAAGAATCCAAGCAGTATTACTGCTAGGTTACTCTCGGTTGTTGTTATATTGTCTATATAATAATATTATATTATTATATTATTAACGGTGGAAAATGCGCTGAGGTGGCAGCTCAGAATGTTCCTGACATCACGTCAAACCCTTCTATTGTTTTATTATTATGTACATTAGAAAATGGAAATGATTGCAGTGGTATCAATACAGCAATGTATTGATTTGATTAAAATATTGAGGTTGAATTAAACACGATGCCAAGCTTGGAGGATATGTCAACAAAGAGCGAGAGGAAGTACACGTTAGGGTGGGGGTCAGGGTGGGGGTGAGGGTGAGGGTGAGGGTGGGGGGGGGGGGAACTCACCTATGCGTGTGGCCGACGGGGAGCGGAGGGCATCGGGGGAGGGGCTGGGGAGGGAGGTGCTGGCCACGGAGAGGAGGGTGAGGGCGGAGGGGGGGCGGTAGAGGGAGACGGGGGAGGGCGACCGGGGGGCGGGGCTCCAGGGCCCCCCCTGCCCTCTGACCTCTGGCCCCCAGCCGTCTGACCAGGAGCCGCTCTGGCTGAATGTGGACGGGAAAATAAACAACAGTCAAATAGAATGGAAAATAATTCATAATTAAATATTAGCCGTTACGAGCCGTTTTGGAAATCTTCCCCTTATGACATCACAGGTGGGCATGTCCACCTAGATGTGTTGCTGGGATAGATCAGTCTACCAGCTGCCTACCCGGTGTGACCGTAGCAAACATTGCTCATCTATCCGTCACACACCTAGGTGGACACACCCACCTGTGATGTCATAAGGGGCAGATTTCCAAAACGGCTTGTGACGGCTAATCACACTCACACCTGGTGCCATGTCATGGTAGCCTGGTTCCGCCCGCCTCCGTACTTCCGCTCAATTTTCATTTCACTTCAGTACTTCGGTCTGGGAGTAGTGTATGTTCAAACGATTTATTTTCCTTCAAGTTTGTCCCTCCAATCGGCGAACAGGAGGCGCGGCCTGAGAACAGTGACGTACAGGTCACGCGCGAGTTTCAGTTATAGTCAAACGAATACCAGGAAGCAGCAGGAAGACCATGGAGAAAGATGCTAACGAAGCTATTCGAACTGTTGTGGAAACTCTGCCGAATATAGATAAATTAAAGCCGGAGCAGGAACAGGCTTTGCTTAGTTTTGTTGGTGGTCAAGATGTTGTGGCGCTTCTTCCCACGGGATTCGGGAAAAGTTTAATTTTCCAGCTGGCTCCGTTAGTGGTGAAGGAGTTTGCTAAGCATGAAATACGTCACGACTAAACGTTAGCGATTGGTTAAGGCAGATCCGGAGTGGCACCGGGCAGAGCCAATAGGTTTTAAACTTCAACAGCACCCGCCTTCAAGTGAGCAATCGTTTGTCTCTATAGCAGTTCTAGACCATTGGTACGAATGAAATGCGTACGAAGGTCTAGTTAGGACTAGGCTAATGTCATGGGACCTTTAATAAAAATAAATTATTATTTTTATAATTTAATTGTTATAATAATAATATAATAATAATATTTAAATGATTATATCCTATATATATATATAATATTTATAGATCCATTATTTTATGTCTGGCGTGGTAACAGTAGTTAGTAGTGTTATAAAGTGGTTTATGCTGCCGAATCCAAGTTGCAACTCTACACCGAGTCTCATTCAACGTTCCATCCAGAAAATATCCAAACACATTTCTCTCCCGGTATTTGTCTCCGTGTGATTCCTCTCATCTCCTAATCGAGTGGGAGGACGACGTCTCCCTCAGTTCCCCCCCCCCCTCACAGCGTGGAGGCCTCTCAGCTCTGAACAACCTGTCTGAGCAGGAGCGGCTCAAACGCACCAGAGAGAGGAGGAGGAAGAGGCCAA
>NW_028179654.1:0-2000 GCF_964030765.1 Micromesistius poutassou | reverse complement strand
TCTTCAAATGCGTCCTTCGAAGGATGCAGCCCCTGAATTGGGACACAGCCACATACACACAAACACAAACGCACACAGACAGGAAGCGATGCATAGACCAGCGGAGAGAGTCTGCGTTCCTTCATTCGGGGCGGATATTGAGGATTCTAGAGGACACGGTGTCTGTTGCAAAAGGCTGAGAGACGAGACAGAGATCATTAAACGGCAGTGAACCCTCGCCCCGAGATGCCGCCACTCTCTGGCTCGCTGCCACACAGAGCACAACTTGCTCCTGCAAATGGAAAACAGATGTTCAGCCATTGGCACCGTGCCACTGTTGGCTCACCCCTGTGAACAGGGAATAGTTAAGGAACTGCATAACAGGGATTCTTGGCATTGTTGTGTATCGGGCACGAGGGGTCAACACAGAAAACGTTGGCTGATGTTTGAAGTCCAGATGATAAGTGAATCCTCATCGTAAACATTCCAGGGCTGTCCAATTAGTCAGCTTGCCCCGACAGGCCTGAGAGTCCTGGCGGCTGTTTGAATGCCCGCAATCCACAAGTCTGTTTGATCCTCTGGCCACAAACCACACTCAGACACTTATTGGCCCCACATGGCCACCGTTTAACCAGGTAAGCCATTCAAAGAGCCGTGGACACTTGTGAATTTTAATAGCGAATGCCTTGGATTTTTCTTTCATGTTCGGGAAATCACTGCCAGCATGCCTTTCCTTCCTCTCTGTCAGGTCCGTTTCCAGGGGAATGAATTAAAACAAAAAAAAAACAGCCAGGCGCAGCCAAGCAACTCCCTTCCTCAACACACACACACCGACACATGCACACACACACACACACACAAAGACACACACACACACACACAGACACACACACACACACACACACAAAGACACACACACACAGACACACGCACACACACACACACACACACTCACCGCTGTTTTTATCAGCAGGATTTATTAGCCGTGTGTGTTGACATACTGTCCTGGTAGGCGTGTGTGTGCTTGGCTCTTTGCACACTTAAAGAAGTGGAACATTGGAGTGGGAGTGCAACTCCAAAAGCCACACCTTTTCCGAGAACTACTTCCAGTGATAACCACGTAACAATAAAACAGAACTAACCCTAACCCTATGGAACAGTGTTTTCAAGTCACTGTTCTGAGCGTTTACTACATCATCCTAAACTAAATGTAATCATTAACAAAGGCAGACTTGATATCCGGTTTACGTAAGAGGAAAGCTGAGACAGGGAAGTACCAGGGTATTATATCTGTCGGACAAAGGCTTATGGCCCAAATAAACCAATCAAACAATCAGCTACTTAGGGGACCTCGTGCCTTTGTCCTGGTATCGTTTTGGTGGCACATTCTTTCTGACATGCACATCACGTCATCAGACAACGCCGGGAGGGGGCAAATATCGGGCAATCGGAGGAACGGCGACAAACCCCATTCTGGTGATCTCCTCGTCTGACTCCTCAGCCCCTCCTCCTCCGCCCTTTGTGCTTGTTCCCACACACACCTTTCACTCCTCACAACTGCTCCCACTCTCATCACCGTGTCAAGTCTGAGCCTGGTCCCGTGAGTCACGCTACGCGCTGTTGTGATGTGGATGTACTTCAGTGTGTTGACAAGAGAGGAATGGAGCCAACACCAGACACAATCACTAAATATCCCAGATGATGTGAAAGTGTGTGTGTTGTTGTGAGGGGGACAACGACTAGCGATTGGATTCCATAGTCAGGGTGACTAAGCAGACAGCGCTGGCTGCCATGTCAACAGGACGACCGGGGCAGCCCACACACTGGAATCGTTTGTTATGAGTCAGGAACGATCCGCGTTACCGTGGAAACGCCCTTGAAAGACACCTGTACATCCCGGCCCTGACACTGTGCGATCCTTTGACCCCTTTGACCCTTTGACCTCCCGGATGAGAAGAGGAGAGGGGGGCCCCCGGGGGGGGGGGGGGTGGGGGGGGGGCGGGGGGACGGATGGTTCCAGA
>NW_028179655.1:0-9741 GCF_964030765.1 Micromesistius poutassou | reverse complement strand
ACCCCCCCCCCCCCCCCCCCCCGTTATGTGAGCCAGAGTGGCCATATGCAAAGTCCAAGAACATTTTAATCTTGGACGGCGTCCATTTTGGCATCCGTCCGGCCACTTAGCCACACTCCGCTGGTGCGCAGTTATGTGGAGGCATCGTTTTTTTATGATGTGCTTGTGTTAACTTTACAGTGATAGCCGGCTTGGACCGCATGTGAGCAGACATTAAGAGTTTATAGCCGAACGCGTTCGGCAAAAGTGCAGCGCTGGCGGTTTCCACGACTAGTGGCATGCGAATAATCCGAAGAAGAAGAAGGGCAGACATCCCGGAGAGGGTGCCCACCTTTGCGTCAATCTGCCGTCGTGTTCGCAGGCCGACCTCTCCAGATACCCCCTGAATGTGTGTTGTTTTTAGCGTTGTACTTTTATCTCGCTATCCTTGACTGGCATATATTGTCCCGACAGAAGAGTTATGATGCTATCAACCTGGACCTATTTGATGTTGTTTCCGCTTGCGTTGCGGCAGAGAGTTACAGGGAGCAGAGGACATCAGAGAGAGAGAGAGTTTAATGCACCGGCTTTGATGCCGCAGAGCGCTAGCGTCTGCCTTCATCCACTTCGTTCAACCTTTAGCTTCTTCCCCAGCCGGCTCTTCTCAAGCTCCTAGCTGCACGTTGAATTTTCGGTCATTAGCCTTTGCGGTAGCCCCTATAGCCCCCAGCCACTAGTTAACTAGCCACAGCTCTGCTTTGTAGCCTATTAGCATTAGCCCTAAAGCCCACTGAACTCGACATTCTTATTTTATCACTGACCGGACCAATCTCTCTCTCTCGCTCTTTCGCTCTCTCTCTCTCTAACTCTCACTCTCTCTCTCTAACTCTCACTCTCGCTCTCTCACTCTCTCTCTCTAACTCTCACTCTCGCTCGCTGTCTAGCTCTCTCTTTCCCTAGAACTAAAGCAAAGACTTGATAGCTAGCGCTTGAAATGTAAATACCGCGACCCCGAGGTTGATTAAATGGAAACAGAGGATAATAAGTTTACTGCGCCGCCGCCTGCTGTTTACGCACCATGGATTTAGCTTTCAAGACACGACGGAGGGAGACCGCCGCTAACCTACGAGCGCCCGCTAAGCGCTGAGCCCACACACACAATCTGCAGTTATGTAGTAACAAACACACAGGGAAATAGACGACCACCAAGCTACAGATCAGTGCTAATTCCTGCGGCGAGTGAACGACGTTCGGGGGGCTCCAGTCAACATGGCACCGAGTTAAAGGGACTCGCTGTGACACCAGGGCTCCCCGTGGAGATTCGCTAGACTCTTGATCAAGTTTAACCAGGGGGGAACCGGAAATGTCTTCCTATTACCCAGGGTACCTGTTTTAATGCTGCGTCTGAGGATTTCATGCAATGTATGCTGATGAGATGATGTATTTATGGTTCACATGAACCACTGAAATGGACAACTTGCCTGCTTGTTTTCTTCCATTTACAGGGCAGTTATGAGATGTGTTTTGATTGCTATTGATCGCTACTGCTGTTGATTTCTGTGGTTTCTTACTAATTACTAACGACTAATGCCTTTTCTAAAGTTGTGTTAATCCTGGGAACACATAGCTGTCAGTGTTGATTGATTAGCGATTATTTAAAGTCGACATTACTATCTCTCTAAATCATTCATAAATATGTTTAACCTGAAAAAAAAAAAAATCATTTTAAACCCATGGTAACTAGAATGCTGCTAACTTTGTCTAACTAAACCAAACCAGCCCATAAAACTGCAGAGAAAAACATTTTCCTGACCTTAAAGCGTTTCTCAGAGCGCCATAACCTGCTAAACCATCTGCCAATGTTGCCCTTTTTTCTTCTTCTAACCGCTAACCCTTCACCTTCCAGCAGAGCTCTCCTTTGTTAACGTCTCTCTCTCTGTCTTATAATTTGTCTTCTCCAAATTTCTTCCAAAAGGGAACAATGATAATGACCGCCTGGCTATTGCTAGACAAAGAATCCCATACCGCCTCGGTCGCGTAGTCGACGAGTGGCTACTCGATAAAGGTAACCGAAAAAACCCTCTTAACTCACTCTAACGACCTGACCGCCTAACCTCCCTCCCCCCCCACGATAACCCACCAATCGCTCTGGATGAGGTGCAGTGACAATGCCAAGGGTGGACCCCCATTGGCTCTTTTCAACACCCTAGTTGTGATTGGTCGACACAATCGATTTCGCCAAGCCCTTCCTCCCCCTGTTATCGTACGGTCGTTTCAGATGTTCTGGACTGAAACCACGATATGAACGATTTTTTCCTTCATAAAATTACACGTTTTTGATTCCGCACATGTACTGTTGAACGTCCCTTGACGCTCTCTTCCGAGAGAGAGAGAGACACCTTGTTTCAATTCAAATTCAAATCCTGCCACTGTGGATGAACTAATTGGGCGTTCTCCTATATCCAACGCTAAAAACTCTTAAATACCAACCTCCTATAATCCTCAGAGGGCGGAAAAGTGTCTTTAAAGAACTCCATTTAAAGCCCCTTTAAACTGGAAGCTGCATCTCTCCAGAGCTCTAACCCCCTCTTAATAACCTTGACATAACCAGCCCTCTCTCCCCCCCGACCCCTCCACCTCCACCTACCTACCCACCCGCCTCCCCGCTAACCTGGACACTTATAAATAGAGCACCACGACTCTCCTGCTCCTCTTACTGTGTACTCTGTTCTTTCTGTTGCTGAATGTGAATTTGCACACTAATTCTGACAATTCTACTTCTACTATTCTACTCCCCCCCCCCCCCCCCCCCCCCCTTCCCCTCCAACTCCTCAAAAGTGACCGAACTTTCTGGAAACGGGACTTTCAAGCTCCTAATGAAACTCATTAAAAGTTAAAGGGACTCTATGCTATTAAAAAGATGTTAGATGTTTTTGGTCTACGTGCGTTTTGGGCCGTCAACTTTCTGTCAAGGACATTTTTCTCCTGAGGAAATCAAAACAAATCTTCAACTTTAACCCTTTGAGTGCCAAAACCCATTCTGTAATTTGAGTATGTTTATCAAGTCTTGTAGTCTTGTATCAAGTGTTTGTTACTGCTGAAGGTGGTTGATTCTTCAAGGTTTCTAAAAAATGTGTTATAGAAGTAAGAATGTTTATTAGATGACTAGACTAAATCTATGTTTGCACAGTTTCCCCCTTTTTTTTGCTTTGGATGCATATTATTTTTTCATATTAAGTCTTAGCACAGAATTAAATAAAACTGAACAATCCATCCCTTTGATCATATGAGATCAACTATGCAAGGAATATTTCACTAATAGTTTTGAAAAAAGAATCACGCTAATTACGTTCTTTGTGAATACAAAAAAAAGGCTTTAGCTAGGAGAAAGAGAAAAAGGTATTTGGTATTCTCAGTGCAACAACTCATTAGCCACTAGCTTAAGGCAATTCTTTGTAATGGTATTGTGAGTAGTTAACTCACAAAGAGAGAGAAGTATTCAGAAGATTAACATCACAGACAGCCAAATGAAGAATTCATACAGCAGACAAACAGGATAAACGATATTTATTTCATGACGACAAAACATACCTCCAAACATCCTTCAACTCTCTCACTGCCACGAGGCAGAAACAAGAAACAAGTCAGGATATTAAAAAAAATAAAGATATTAATGACTAAATCTCCTGGCAGTGGAAATTTGATTGAAGAATTGTAATCAATAAAAGATGACTCACCCCATTTATGGAATGGGTTTGCGTAGTAGACTCATGAACAGAATGTTTTATTCTCTTTCTACTGCCAGATAAAGACTCACAAGGCAGTTAGATAAGGACAAAGTGACAAACACACGTACAAAAGACTTGACACAAAACTTGAGGCCAACAAACACTTAAGTAACTACTTTCATCACTGAAATATACCTACTTGCTTTGAAATCCTGGATCTTAGTGTGGACACGACACGATACCCTAGACATTTGGTTAAAACTTTTTCGACAGTAGTAAGCAGTACTTTTATTAATCAAACTTTGCCTGCACTGTACTTTTTCACTGCAGCCATCACTTTTGTTCAGATTCTGATTATTTTCACCCCTTTTTCCACCGACCCAATTGATTTGGGGAGAATGGAAAGCTTTGGGTTGATTGAGTGGGTGGACAGCTCATACTCTACTTTAGCTTCAACAAAAGTGATGGCTCCAATGAAAAAAGTTACACATAAGTTGGAACAAAAAGAGTTGGCTCCAGTGAAATAGTTCTGTATTGCAGGTCTGAGTAGTTTTCTGGTCTCAAAGGGTTAACGGGTGGTTGTTTTGCTTTGGTATGGAAGCAGTGTCAGTTTAAAAAAGATAAGTTCTAAACAGAATCTAACCACCTAACGGCAAATCAAACCTCTTCTGCCCCAACTTCTATACTGAGAGATTTCTCTTTATCGTGCCCGGCAAATCCTCCTCTGGTCTTTTTATCTTAAAGGTTAGGGAAAGAATTACTTTCTCGAAAAACGGCCCCTCTGTTTCTAACCCTGTTATAATGGTTTCAACCGACAAACCTGATTGGTTTCAGGAAATTGTACCTTTTTTGAAAAACGGTTGAATAGATCCCAAAGGTTTCGTGAGAGAGAAAAACAACGGTATGAAAAATAAATAGGTAACTAAGATCTAATTCCTTCCTAAAGATCTTAAAAAGACTTAAGTTGTGATAAATCCTTTTCGTCCCTGACCCCTTCCCCTAGCCTCATACCCGAAACGAAGACTCAGAGGGTTAAAACACAATGAAAAACTAAATTCCAAATTTCAAAAACCCCCCGTGGTAACAACAACAAAGGCAGAATATCCTTAAGTGCCTTATTAATCATGACAAAGTCATTCAAAGGTCCCTTTAACATTTATGGTTTTCAAAGCTACAACTGTTGTTCCCTGTTTTTCATAAAGTGCTGCTTTATGTGATGTGCTCTGCAGAGTGAATGTTTTGTTGTGATGAACTGTATTGTACTGTTCCTTGTTTGTGTGAGAGTTGCCAGATGTCTCAAGTGGAATACGTTCTGTGTCGCTGCTGTTTTTAAAGGGCCCAGATTTAACCACCAGGTGTGACGTGGATAAGCCTTCACAAGTCAATTCAACATTTGACCCATTTGTGACATCACAAGTGGGAGTGGGTGAACTGTATCAAACGGTATAGGCTGATCTATGTTGTAAATCTGCGGTGGAGACTCCCACTTGTGGCTTGCCACTATAAATTGGCAATTGAAATGGCTTGTGAATCCACATGGCAGTGTGTGGGGAGATAGGGGCTCTTTAATATTGCAACTTGCTCTGCAATTAAGCAATTTAGCCCTGGGCTAGCAGCTTGTTAGCAGTAGCCCTGGGGCTGTGCTACCCATCCTATATGGCGCCTTGTTCCCCTGGCCTCAGCCTAGGGTCTCTGTGTTGGTTTATTATTGCTGAAGAAACATGCCCCTGAGGTGCCTCCATGTCTCTGATACCTCCTCCGACCTTCTGCATCTCCGCCTTCTCTCCTCCAACATATGGTTTTAGAAATGTGGTGTGAGGTTCCTTTGAAGAGAGAACCGCAGGGTTTTACATGATGAGTGATAGCTAAGTGTATCTTATCTTTTGAAGCACCCATTACATTCATCGATTACACATTTGACCTGGGTTAAAATGGTTGGAGTTCCAGTGGACCCATTGACAAGAACGAGAATAACCAATCCCAAATTGCTAGATTTTGGTCATTAATGCGAGAGACAAAAGGAAGAAGTGAAACCGAGTTTGGTTGGCAGCAGGAGAGGGGGACTGCAGAGATGGGCTTGGACACTAATTTGTTCTCCTCCAGAGAGTTTGAGACAGATCAGAGTAAACATCTCTGGGGCTGCCGTGATAGCTTCCCACATGATCCAAAATGGCAGCGCTTACACAGACCCAATGGAGGGGGAAATATGAGAAATGTGAGGGTCCCAAAAGTTCTGTGATGTTGTTGTTGGTTTTTTGGGTTTACCCCTCAATCGGAGCGCAGTCTCCGCTCCTCTGCGTCTTCATTCCTTCCCTCGTCGGTGGATCTGTCACTTCTCGGGGTATTTGCCGTCTGTCGGTTTTCCCTGTAGATTCCCTCGTTTCAATACTTGGCAGGAGTGTCCAGAAAAATACAAGCCCAAGACAAAGCCTTCCTTATATGTCCTGTCTCGCACAATTGGCTGAGATTAGGATAATTACCACCACCAGGGATGTGTGTGCTTTCCCACCGGGGACGACAAACCAAGACAAGTATGCATCCAGGCTACCGTAAGACAGATAAAAAACCGGTGACCAGATGGCATAAAATATAACATGCCATTCCCTAAAATACCCATCGGAGAGAATCTTCCTCAGTCGCTGCCTTGAGCTAACAAGCTATCAAGCCTTCAGCTAACGAAGGGGAAATCACATTTCTTTATTATCCGACCGCTCTTCCCGTTTCCACAAAAGAGCGGGATAAAGGTTATCTGCCAATCCCAAAAAGGAAACACAGGATTAATGTTAAGTGTTTAATGACCCGATCTGAGCAGCACTCTGCTCGAATCATCCAGCCCCCATATCAGACTACCTCAAGACCCCCCCCTCCCCTCCCTAACCCCCCCCGCCAAAAGAAACAAACCTCGCCCTGGCTGCTCAACGGACCAGTAAAGACCGCATCACGTGTGGCGTCCCCGGCCGTCATCTCAGTTCTTTAATCTAGTCTCGGACGGCCGCCAATTTCTGTGAATTTCGGAGCCCCTCCTCAACCGCCCCCCCGCCGCCCACCATGGCCTGTTTGCTATTCCACGCGCCCTACAGTGCCAGCCGCGGCCGTCTGAAGGGAGGCGTGCGGAGTGAGGGGGGGTGGGGCGGGGGGGGGGGGGGCATTTGGATGTGCTGGCTCACCAGCGGGGAGAAGTTAGGCCCCGGGCCTACGCAGGCTCTCCTTCGCCACTGCTGTGACCAGACGCTTTAGCTGTGTTATTTCACGCTCCCCCTACCATGAAACGGCCCCCCTGAACAGACATAACACAGCTGGTGTAAATATTAAAAGAGAAACTACTAAACAACAGAGGAGCAGGCCGGGCTGATTGGGTTCCCTGGGTCAGCCGGCACAACGGTTTCTGCTCATCTCTCTGAGACAACATGGCCCATCTTAGCACAGATACGATCAGGGGGATGGCGCCACGCCCCAGTGAAGTGAAACTATCTAAAGGGTATCAGATAATGATACCCGCCCCCCCCCCCCCCTACCGCTACAGTGTACACAGATCCATAGCAGGGGGGCCCCTGAGGGAACAGGGGTCTGTGCTAGCTTTGCTAAAACAAAAAGCTACGCCGCTTTTGGCGTCACGCCGCGTTCCAGGCCCTCATCTCTGTTGTCAAACACAATTAATTCATCGCGTTCCAGCCCCCAAAAACAGGCCAACTTCAGAGGAGAGTCGATAAAAAAGAGGGAGAAAAACATAAAAACGTTCAAACGATAATTGCCAGGGAAAAGCCGTGCGCCGCGGTGATAACTTGCGCACGCTTCATAATTAACTTTGTCTGCACATCCTCTCTCCGGACTGGGTTTTTTTCCTCCTTTGTTCCGGTATTTTCCATTCCCCCTTCCCCCCCCCCTCCCTCTCCGTAGTTCTTACCTCACTTCTTATTTCCATCATACTTCACCTCCGCTTTGGACAAAGCGCAAAAAAAAGGCAGGACGCCTAATTTCGAAATTTCAGGTTTGTGTCGGTTGACAGTTAAAAAAATGTATGTAAAACGATTGGCGAGTAGAGGCTTCTCTGAACGCTGGGTATGATAATACCCTGGCAGCAATGTCAGGGCACTGCCACGTTCTGACAGGAGGGGGAAGAAGAAGAAGAAGAGGAATAAAAATACGATTCTGGGCCATGGAATCACCCTAAGCTAAGCTAATAATATATAGAGCCCCACGCAGAGCAAGCCATGCCAGTCACTCCTCTCCCTGCAAAGAAAATATACATCCAAGAAGCAGCGGGGGGGGGGGGGGGTTGTCGTGTGCTGAGAGGCAGAGAATGAGAGCAAAGAGAGAGACGGAGAAAGAGAGAGCCTTTTCCGATCCCTCGCTAACGGGCGAGGGAGGAACATACTTCCCTTGGATTCCCTGAGCAGTCGGGTGCGTTAAGTCGCCTGGTACAGTCGTAACCCTCCGTCAGACTCACTGCGGATGAACCTCAGTCGGGTCAGCTGCGGAGGAGGAGGAGGAGGACGACTTTCATCCCAGGGACATGAGAGGGGAACATCTCTCATGTCCGTGAGCCGGGGCACGTCGGGGGCCACGGCGTCTCCACATCTCCAGCCACCACCTGTCCGATCCCACTTCCAGCCAGGTTAGGCTGCGGATTAAATTGGGGATCAGACCCTCGCTGCCAGGCTGTCCGGCCCACTCTCTCTGGGCTACCCTGTGCCTGTCACAGCGATACTTTACTCCCACTTTGTCCACTAAAACCAGGCTAGATATCCAGGGATAATTCCTGTCCAGGCTGGTTTGCCTCTCCCTCCCTCTCTCTCTCTCTCTCTCTACGTCCAATGTCTCCTCCACTCGCTCTGTGTGATATTAAAAGCCCCCTTTGTGATATTAAAAGCCCCCTTAGTAAAGAGTAGGGTCGGACAACAGAGGGAATTCATCTTCCAGGCGAGAGCGGCTTCCCCTACTGGGATATCCACTCCCAGTTTTCAATAGGATAATTCTGATGCATAATGAATCTTCCTCCATAAGACTTAATCGTTCAGATGAAAGAAAACATGGCGCAAAATTTTGAACCCGCCCAACTGTGATGTTTCTCGAATGGCGGATCAAATGGAGATCTGAACATCTATTCAGGACATTTAGGAGACATGAATCAGCTCTGCAAGTTTCTAAATTGGAATTCCCATGCGATGCAAAAGCCTAGAGTACTCCATGAGCCCAAACAAACCCACGACCACCTTTTCTCTCTACTCTGTCTCTGTCTCTCTCCATCCAACCCTCTCCACCTCCCTGTCTCCGTCCCCCTCTCCTTGTCTTCCACCATGTCTCCCCTCATCTATAAACATCAGGCCACGTCATCCTCTCCTCCCTTTGTGCCCTTTCTCTCTCTCTCCCCCCTCTCCCCCCCTCCTCCCCCCTCCACCCCTCCCTCCATCTCTTTGACATGCTCATGCTGCCCACTTTATCTCTCTCTTCCGTTCTCCTCGTCTGTCATCCTCCCTCGCTCCTGTCATCCTGAGTGTCCCCATTCCTTCAGATCCTCCCTCAAACTTTATCTTCTTCTTTTTTCCTCCCTGTCTCCAGCTAGTCCCATCGCTCTGTCTGTCTGTCTATCTCCCTCTTTGCCCTGTCTATCTTTGTGTCCCCCTCTCTCTCTCTCTCTCTCTCTCTCTCTCTCTCTCTCTCTCCTGCTAGTTGTATGTCTTTGTCACTCTCTCTATTTCTCTTTACTGCCTGTCGTATGTCTCCCTCCTTCTATGTGTGTCCCTCCCTCCCTCCCTCCCCCCATCCCTGTCCCTCTCTGTCTCTCTGTATCTCTCTCTCTCTTAGAAAATAGCTTGTGATTCAGATTCAGCCCAGCCCCATCTCATTGCTCTCCCTCTCTCCCCCGCTCTCCCTCCCGCCCTCCTGTCCCCTCCCGTCCCCTCCCCTCTATCCTCCCATTCAAGTGGAGACGTCTGATGAAACCACGAGTCTGTTGTGCAAACTGTCAGCTAAAAGCGTCGACAAGCATCTCCGGCTCCCCAACTTTAGTTTTTTTTTTGTTGTTTTTTTTTAT
>NW_028179656.1:5000-16912 GCF_964030765.1 Micromesistius poutassou | reverse complement strand
TCAGACAGGAAATGCTCTCTCTACTCCAACCCTGTCTGCATATGACTTTGTACAACCATATAGTGTGTGCCGCAAAACATACGTGCAGCGTTTTGCAAGTGTGTTTGTGTGCGCCTGTCACGGCATTGCAGGTGTTGACTAGTGGGTGCGAGTATTTCAAAATTACCTCATGTGGCCCTAGCCGAGTTCCCCAGCCTCTAAATTCAAACGGCTTTGGCTGAATATGCCAACTACTTCCCCGTTTGGAAAGCAGTGGGTTCATTTGAAGGGGTGCGCGTACGTGTGTGTGTGTGCGCGTGTGTGTATAACTTAGAGAGCGGCACGTAGGGAGAGATGAGTCACTTCTTGGAATGCCATTTTCCGTCACATTCACACGAAAAACACAGGAAACCTTCAAAGCGCCAGAGAAGTACGGACAATCCGTCCTATCTATTTTCCCATTCCGATTCCACACCTTCCTGTCGCTCTCTCTCTCTCTCTCTCTCTCTCTCTCTCTCTCTCTCTCTCTCTCTCTCTCTCTCTCTCACTCTCTCTCTCTCTCTCTCCCTCTCATCTCTTAAAAAACACCCTGATCAACCGGCGAGATCTGGGGGCCTTATTTTCCACTATTCCCCTTCCACAGAGAGACACACATGTTGCTTTAATCCCCATAAGAGCTCTCGAGGAGAGAAAAAAACGTGTAGTGCAGCTGGGTCTTTTAGAAAGCTTATCCAGGTTATTGTTTGTCTGTGTGCCTGCCCGCCTGTCTGCCTAGCTTGTCTGTCTGCGGGTATTTCTGAATGTCTGTCTGCACGCTCTGTCTGTCTGCTTGCCTTCTTGCCTGTCTGTCTGTCTGTCACTCTGCCTGTCGGTGTAGTGGGTCATTCTGTCTCTCTTCTGTTGTTGATGCATTTCTTAATCCAGGAAATCATAGCTAAATGCCCCGTCACTCAAACATCTAAACAGAGGTGAGTGACGTGTATTGGTTTGGACAGCAGGTTTGTTTCGTGGTATTTTGCATAACACGCATATTCAATCAGTGCTCGTACACACGTGATCAAAAAAATCCCTTCTGCAACGTAATCAGGAAAGTTGGTATCGGATTATATAGAGGAAGAAGTTAAATGATCTGATGCCAAACAATTTTGATTAAATCTTCAAACACTTTTTCAAAATCCCCAAAACACTCTGAAAAGTGTTTTGGCTATCGGGCATTTCCTTCCGAAAACCCCCTCAGAAAGTAAAATTAAACGGTGTATGTGTTTACAAATTTATCTTGATTACCGGAGACCTCACTTCACCGGTGTATTTCGGTTCACCCGATCGTATGAATCATACTCGCCCGCCCACGCACACACACACACACACACACACACACACACACGACGCACGCACACACACCCAAACACTAACTAACCTCGTCCCGTCCTTTGAGACCATCGTGATCCGTGGCTGAGCCGCACGTTCTGAGCTCTGAACCTGATCAATGTCACATCAGCTCGTGCATCCAAACTCCACCTGTCAGCCCGGATAACAATCAACCGCTCCCCCCGGCCCCCCCGCCTGCCCCCACCGGTCAGGGCTCCTAACTGTTTGGTAGCGTGTGGTATTTAAATGGAAACCCACGCACGCCGCCCTACTGGGACTGCAGGGGGACGGGCAGCGCGGCTGTCCATGGTACGCACAGTGGCGCCGCCGTAAAATGATGGCTTTATTTATTTCCCCCGGATAATGTGATGGCGCTGTAGACTTTGAGGAAGGAATCCTAGCCTCCCCTGATCAAAGAATAGACAACGCATTGGAAGCATGTCAAGTGAGCGTGTACCGTAATTTTCATCTATTTCCCGTCCCTGATTCCCGGGCCGCCAGAACCCTATTACAGCAGGTGTACGCACTCCATGTCTTTTGCTCGTATAAATATTAAAGCCATCTGCATCAATCCCGGAATATGCTTGTTCTGTCAAATTTTGAAATATAAAATGGAAAAATGGAAAAAAAAAAAAAAAAGTGGAATCCAGCAGCAGATGCTCTGAGCTTGAGTGTTTTATTCATTTTTTTTCCTGCACTAGGGCATTGACTGATGTCTTGGAATTCACAGAGAAACTTCTGATGACCACCAGCAAACACCAGTTGCCTGCTCTCTTTAGACGGCAATAATAATAAAAAGATAATATAGCAAAAAATGTAACACATAAAATACAGCGGGCGAGCCCATGGAGGGGTGCTGGTGGTGTCCTATGCCCCTTTTCCACCGACAGTACCAGCTCAACTCGCCTCGACTTGGCCCGCCTTTTTTTGCGTTTCCATTGGCAAAAAAAGTATCTGGTACCTGGTACCGGGTACTTTTTTTTGTAGCACCTCCGTCGAGGTTCCAAGCGAGCTGAGCTGGTACTTTTGTATGATGTAAACAGGCTGCTGGCAACTGATTGGCCAGCGGCTGCAAACGGGAATAATCACTCGAAGTTAAGTTGTGTCCGGCGTGGCTGGAGTCCACCAACCCGCTCCCGAGGGGGACACGGATCAGCGTTTCGCTGTTTCGTTTTAGTGTCGTTCCTTTCCCAGGGCTCAAGTTTCGCCTCCATCAACGTTACCGTATGACAACAATAGTCAGGAAATAGTCTTGATCAGATTTCCCGGAATTCCCGTCTCCCGGGATTAAAACCTAATGACGACCCGCCCACGTCGAAGAGGTTATTTTCTACGACCCGCCCACGTTGAAGAGGTACTTTTTCAGATGGAAACGCGACGTGCCTGGAACCAAAACAAGTCGTGCCGCACTAAGTCATGGCGAGTTCAGCTGGTACTGTCGGTGGAAAAAAAGCAGTAGTAACCATATCCGTCCACAATTATGGTAAAACAAACCAACTCAAGACAACTCATTGGGAGGGGCGGGGGGGGGGAAGTCCTAGATGATGGGATTCACACAAGTGGGGATGGAACACAACAAATATTTTCATACGTGAATATACTTCATACATACCCCCTCACCCACCCCGATTACCACCACCCCCCCGCGCCCTTCCCCATGCCCAACCCCCCGTACCCAGGCCCGTACCCGGTGTTGGAGAAGCAGTTCCACAGGCCCTGGCCGTGGCTCCACAGCAGCCGGCTGAACACGCGGCTGAAGAGGCGGTGCAGGTGGAGGCTCTCCACATCGGGCTCCCGCCACACGCGCTGCAGGGCCGCGCGCACGTTGGTGCGCACGATGTCCAGCACCTGGGGGGGGGGGGGGGGGGTGGGAGCACAGACGGAGGCGCAGAGGGAGCGCCCGAGAACAGGCACACACACACCCGCAGAGGAGGGGGAGGGCGAGAGATAGAGTGAGAGAGAGAGAGGGATGGAGAAAGAGAGAGAGAGAGAGAGAGAGAGAGAGGGAGGGATGGAGAAAAAGAAAGTGATAGAGGGATGGAGAAAGAGAGAGAGAGCGAGAGAGAGAGAGAGCGGGATGGAGAAAGAGAGAGAGATATGGAGATAAGATTGAGATTGAGAGAAAGAGAGAGAAAGAAAGAAAGAAACCCGAGAGTGAGAGAGGCAGATAGAGAGACAGAAAAATGGATAGGAAGAGAGCAAGAGAGAGAGAGATGAAGAGAGAGGGAGAGAGGGCAAATATTGTAAGAGAATGGGGACGTGGTTCACATGAAGCCTCTTTAAATGAATGCAAACAGGGGAAGAGACAGCCCGAAGACAGAACGAGGCGCGGGCGCGCATGTTAATTATCACGCCAGCCTGGAAATAGTTTCTCCTGCTTTATGATTTCGCTTTTTATATGTCTCCGAGCGGACCGCTGCGGCGAATGATGCAGCCAATGAGCACCCTGAGTAAGGCTCAGGGAGACACGCACGCTATAAACACACCCGCAACGGACACACACACGTGCACTGCACACAGAAACGCACATCAAAGCACAGAATTGGCATGGTGTGAGGCGCACCGTGCACACGTGTGAACCCAATCACTGATGAAGAGGAGGGACGCGGACATGCACGTAACCTCATTGAGGTTCCGAGATGGTGCCGGGTTGCTTGTTTACATCAAGGTGTGTCCGTGTAAAAGGTAGTTGGTGTGTGTGTGTGTGTGTGTGTGTGTGTGTGTGTGTGTGTGTGCCTTTGGAGATGGTGTTGGTGTGCGTGGGAACACACAAGTCAGTTGGTTACATGAACGGATTTAAACAAAAGTGTGTGCATGCGTGCATCTCTCTGTATGTGGTTGCGCGTGAGGGTGTTTGTCTATTCGTGTGTGTGTGTGTGTGTGTGTGTATGTCTATTCGTGTGTGTGTGTGTGTGTGTTGAGATCTTATATTTGTGGGTGTATGTGTGTGTGTGCCTATTAATGTGTCAGTGTATGTGTGAGCATGCGTGTGTGTCTATGTGTGTGTATGTCTGTCTATCTGTGTCTGTGCATGTGCACAACTGTATGTGTGTTTGTGCGTCTCCGTGTATGTGTGTGTGTGTGTTCGTGTGTGTGTGTGTGTGTGTGTTCGTGTGTGTGTGTGTGTGTGTGTGTGTGTGTGTGTGTGTGTGTGTGAGTGAGTGTGTGCGCGTGTGTGCGCGTGTGTGTACGTGTCTCCGTGTATGTGTGTGTGTGTGTGTGTGTCTGTGTGTGTGTGTGTGTGTGTACGTGTCTCCATGTATGTGTGTGTGTGTGTGTGTGTGTGTGTCTCCGTGTATGTGTGTGTGTGTGTGTGTGTGTGTGTGTACGTGTCTCCATGTGTGTGTGTGTGTGTGTGTGTGTGTACGTGTCTCCATGTGTGTGTGTGTGTGTGTACGTGTCTCCATGTGTGTGTGTGTGTGTGTGTGTGTGTGTGTGTGTGTGTGTGTGTGTGTGTGTGTGTGTGTGTGCGTGTGTCCGTGTGTGTGACAGGGCAGCACGGCGGGTGCTAGGGCAGGGGGATGTAGGAGGACCAGAGGAGTGGTCTAATTGCTGTGCCGAACGTCAGTCTTCCAGAGACGGTGTCAGAAGTGCGGGGAGGACCCCCGCGCTAGCTTTCAATCTCCCCGCTACAGCTCTTCCCACCTCTCTCTCTCTCTCTCTCTCTCGCTCGCCCCCTCCCAGCCTCTCCATCGGCCGCACTTTAGCCGCGCCAGAAGCCCTGTGTCGCGGCTCTCTCGGCTTTGATTCTGAGTGGCTCATTACCGGCTCGGTCTGTCCGTCTGCTTGTGGATGTGGTGGGGCTGGTGCTGAAGCCGGGGCTTGCGGGGTGGTGGGGCTTGGGGGGGGTGGCGTGGGGGTGAGAGTTTATATATGCGTGCGTGTTTGCATATGCCTTTGTCAAGGCTGCGCTGTTTGTTACCTCTGCTGGTGCTCGTGGAGGAACACACACACACACACACACACACACACACACACACACACACACGCGTGCACCCACACACACAGGAACAAGACACATGTGATACACATCTTCACACACACGATGATCACCATATGGTGATTCACACACACACACACACACACACACGCACACGCTATAAGCGAGAGACAGTTATTCATGGGCGGTACACACACACACACACACACAAACATCACGACAAAGCGATGGTGATGCACACACACACACACACACACACACACACACACCCTGCCAGTCCCATTCCCCTGTGGTTCCTCGCGCGGCCTGTGTTTTGGTGTTATTGTAATCAGATGGACGGCGGCTACATCCCTGACCTCTGCCTGCTGCTCATTAGGCTCCACCGCTCCAAAGGAAACCACGAGAGCCGGCGAAGCAACCGGCAAATAAAACACCAGCTCCCATCAGCCCCTGCACACCAAGCAGCGCCAGTATATCATCCCCTCGCCCGCCTCCTGGACGCCGGCTTACCTCCGGATCCAAGTTTGCCTTTGTTTACCTCAGTAGTCAGACATTGTCCTCGAAACTGTATTCTTTGATGTATTTTTGGTGTTTCTTTGTTGTCCGTGTACTCTATTATTTAACTGTTTTGTGTGTCTGTTGTGGTTTACAAAAGGTAGGTGGGTAAGTTATTGCCACCGTAATCGATGAGAGCAATGCAATATATATTTCTATAGTTGGTATTAATAGTTATTGACGGGTAATAATATAATACCATTGGGGCATCCTCTAAATATTCCCCTCTATTGCAAATCAAAGTCTGCAGGATCAATACAAATCTCTCTCTGATTCCTCCATTATTCAGTCTTGCCCTAATACATTCATTTCCCCAAGAAAACGCTGTATCACGGAAACTCGATTGCTGCTTCGGGTCGTCTTCGGAGAACTGCATCACAAAGCAACTCACCTTTCTCTGTTTGGTGGAATCCAACTTCACCAGCCAGTATGAGGCCACCTTGGGCTTGTGGTACTTCCAGTTGTCAAGGATCTGAGAACAAATGAAAATCCATATGAATACCTCCAACCTTATTTAAATCCCTTTGTATGCTTACTTATTTTCCAGCAACCGCTATAACAAGGCATGGAAAATTGGAGCTACAGATGTCAATGCCGGTATTAGAATAGTGTCTCTGGTCCGATGAGGCGTTTGGCACATTGATGATGAAGAGATAGTCGAAGACAAATGTGTTTGGCTATGGCATGTTTGTGTGCACACAACACATGTTCCTATGCATACCTCACTGCATCCAACGTACATGCAGGTAGGCAGGTGTACAGACACAGAACACTTACATACAAACACCCCAATCAGAGACATACAAGATTACACCCTCGCAGACAAACAAAACTAATGTTACACAGACGAATAGAAGAAGCTCAAAAACTTTGTTGAACGTTGCGGATGAGCGACTGTAAATCTTTCTCTTACTGAGCCATACGGCTCTGACACGATGACTAATGAGCACAGAGCGCTACATCGACCTCAAAAGCAGCTTAATTTTCCTTCCTTAGGGTATTTCCAAAGCTTAATGACAGCAGATTGAAAACCCAGGCTTTCGGATGATTTCTTCCACATTCACACACACACTAATCTCCAGAAGTTAGACGCTGCTGTAGCCAAACTTCCCGTTGGAGACTGCAAGGCGCCTGGGCAGGAAACCACAAGGTGTGAGGGGGCGGAGCTAAGCATTGTTTCCTGTTTGGTCACTGAGACCCCATGTTAATTGTTGTCAGTGGCTGCGTCTCAACTCAGGGGCTGCATCCTTCGAAGGACGCATTTGAAGACCGCTTACGTCACAGCGGCGCGTCAAGGCTGTCCCATTTCGAAGGCTCCTTTAAATGCGGCCGAGATATGCAGCCTTCTTTTCCCGGATTTCACGGCCCAACGTATCCCAAGATTCATTGCGCGTTGGATTTTTTTCAAAAATGGCACGGAGAGAGTGGAAGCGGCAGCTGCAGCGAATACATATTTAATGACAAAACTATGTAAAAACATTTTTTTATATGAAAGTAAGGTTGGGACCATTTTAAATATGTAACTTTACTGTCAAAGTTCAATGACATTAACGCTAGACATATAACGTTAAACTTATTAACGTTAAGCCAACGTCCTCTCTTCCTCTTCACGCGCCGGCTCCGGCGGTGAATCTTCTCCCACTCCTCCATAAAATTAGGATTTCTGGCTCCATAGTTCTCCTCCGCTGTCCGGTTTGAACCGCAGCTGTCAGGGTTGCTAGGAGACAGGAGCGGCGCGTGGTGACGCAAGGTAAAGGACGTTAACGGCTGGTTACGCAATCTGGAAATGCTCTGTAGGCTAGACCGTCTCATTTAACAACGCTCGTTCGGCCTTCGGTGTGGCCTTCGCGGTCTACGAAGGCCACACCTTCATAGACTGCGTCCTTCGAAGGATGCAGCCCCTGAATTGGGACACAGCCAGCGTCTATGTCTATGTCCAGATGTGAATCAGCCATGACACCCTCTCGCGGTGTACGCACATTCCCAAATTGGGCGGTTGGCCAGTCATCCTGACATCCATTCTATTCCAAACCAGGGTTGAACAGCTCCCGCAGCTGTATCACTCTCAGTCCAAAACAAGCCAGCGCATACAAACTGCCAGATCGTTTTCTCCAATATCGCCCACAAACAAACGGACGCACGAGTTTCGATTTTTTTGCTTGCACGCCACTGCGAGAGCTCACGGACTTAAAGAGACCGAGACACTGAGAGGAGTGCTGTTTGACTTCTGACCCATTCAGACTGTGTGAGATCGTCTGCCATCAGTCTTTAGATGTTAATCCATACTTTGATTTGTGAGACTAATGCTGTCCTAATGCACTTCCTCACAATGGCTGGACATTATGACGAAGATGTGGTGACGCCGGTGAAACAGCCAAACTCAGTGCAGCTAAATAATGGTGAATTGAGGGTTCGGTTTCCCCCCCCCAACCCCCCCAATTCTGGTGTTGTTTCTGCTCACAGGGGGTCGCCTGGGTGTGTGAGTGGGTGGGTGGGTAAGTGTTGGATGGGGGTGGGCGGTTGTTTTTTCGTTTTTAAGGGAAAATGTATCTTTGAAGCCGAGTACGGAAAATCTTCAGGGCACGTGCTCCTGCTTAAGAACTTGGTGTTGCTGGAGATGGTGGTGGTGGTTATGTTGGTGGATGCTCTCTTGAGGCTGCCCTGGGTGCCAACAACACAGTGTACCTGGGGGGGGGGTGCAGTAATTGTTGCTATGTTGACTTAGACTCTGTCTCTACCCCCACTGCGCACAAACATGTATCACATAGCCTGCTGTGCATTCACAGTCAAGCACGCGAGTGGTGAAGCTAGTGAAAAGATTGTGTATGTGTGTGTGTGTGTGTGTGTGTGTGTGTGTGTGTGTGTGCGTGTGTGTGTGGGTGCGTGTGTGTGTGCGTGTGTGTGTGTGTGTGTGTGTGCGACACACACACACAAACAGAGAGAGTGAGAGACAAACAGAGGACATACAAGCACAGAGAGAAACTCTCAGCCTCTCAACTCTCAACCACCTGGATTCCCAGAGAGAGGTCCAAGGTACACTATGAACACACTTCTGCTCTTCCTTGTGTGCAAACGCACCGATTCATACTCATCTTTCTGAAAAAGCACCTTTAACACTTTGTGCCGAGGGGGATTTGCATTCCCCTTCATGAAAAATTCAGAAAACTCCAGAACAACAAAAGCAGTTCTTTTCATACATACATATGAATACATATGAATCTTTGTGAAGAGTCGAGAAAAATTCAAATGCATGTGGCTTGGCAATTGTTCTAACAAACACATTATTAACCCAATTAGCTTTCAAGTTGAAATGACTGCGTGGATAAAATGGTGGATATTGTGTTTTGGTGAGCCGGGCGAACACAAAGCACTGCGCTGAGAGCTACAGGTGCAACCCAATCCTCTGGGTTTCTCATTAGGGTTAATTAACAGTGCAGGTGTGATTGTAATTCTCCTTCGCAACCCTGACACACACACTCAGACACACACACACACACTCACACACACACACACACACACACATAATTACTTTCACAAGGCCCACACATGAATGCAAGCACAAACCCATGTACAAAAATATGCACACACACAACTACACACACACACACACACACACACACACACGTTCACACAAAAATGACTGCTAACACATACACGCACAAACACATGCACTCACGCACACAAACAGGGATGCAGAAAAATGCACGCGCGCACACACACACACACACACACACACACACACACACACACACACACACACACACACACACACACACACACACACACACACACACACACACACACACACAGGCGAGAGTGGAGTGGGGGTACAAAACAAGCCGGGTGTAGCTGGGGTGCAGGGGAAGGCAGTGATTAATACGGCGGAGACACAGGGAATAGCATGGCCCTGCAACCTGACCAAGCAGGTGTCACCGGGGGCCAGCCAAAACACAATGGGCGTGCGGTCCGGGCCCGCCAGACCATTGTGCGGGGGGGCCAGGGAGGTCACTTTCAGTTAGACCACGGGACCACTGCACCTGGCTGTGGCCAGGAGTCCCGGGAATAAAGCAGGTCCAGACCAGGTGTCTGTCTCGCCTGCCGTCTACTTTCCTTCTAACTATTTCTTAAGGATCCCGTAATTTCCGAATAATCCCCTCAGCCAAAGGGGAGACATCTGGTGTTGGGAGGGAGATGGCGTTGTTCTGCTGGTTTGCGTGTGTGTGTCTCTCTCTCTCTCTCTCTCTCTCCTTCTGCCTTCCTCTCTTTCTCTGCTTTTCTTCTCGGTTTCTTTGTTTCTCCCGTGTTTGGTGAGCGCGTAACCAGGGACACGCCCACACACAGTCATACAAAAATCGTACAAATACACACGCGATCATACTAGCGTGACGATTGCCGTGGTAGACGTTTTGAGAAAGCGCTCGCTGACCGGGTAGTGGATGTTGGAACACGGAGCACAACAATGACCACACATACATATGCACATGCTATGCACACCACGTCTGGAGCTACTATAGCGTAGCACACACAGACACACACACACACACACACACACACACACACACACACACACACAGATAATGACCCAGTGCTGGCTCACCTCGTCGAGAACAGCCTCAGCTTCTTCTTCCGTCTTGCCGGGGAACCTGATCCTCATGACGGTGAGAGCAGCCAGGGTCTGACGCACCAGCTCAGCCTCCTGCTCCTTACTCCTCAGGTTCAGCACCGGATCGCCCTACACACACACACACACACACACACACACGGACATAGGCACACACCCACACACACACACACACACACACACACACACACACACACACACACACACACGCGGACATAGGCACACATCCACACACACACACACACACACACACACACACACACACACACACACACACACACACACACACACACACACACACACACACACACACATGCGGACATAGGCACACACCCACACAAACACATGCAGACATAGGTCCGCGCACACACACACACACACACACATCCAAACACACACACACACACACACACACACACACACACACACACACACACACACACACACATCCAGACACACACACACACGCGCACACAGACAGACACACATCCAGACACAAAGACATAAATGCATATAAAACAGCCTGCATCTACACCATGCAACCCACCTTTGCGGCACCTTTGCCACAAAGGACGCATTCAGTTTAAATCGTTTAAGCTTCTGAAGCTTGTAAACTCTGTGCCATGACCAAGACCGTCACACCTTTTTTTCACAGGTAAAACACCATGCCGGACATAAATATAACATCAGGAACAAATGCGGCCATGGAACCGATGTCCGACCGATATATAATATGAAGCCATTAACCGATATATAATATGAAGCCATTAAAAAAGTAATTTGTACGATTGCCGTCTGAAGTATTCGTAAACTCTTGATGAGATAAATAAGCGTGTTTTGGAGAAGAGAGCGAACGCACCACCCTGACCCTGACGAGGTGTGCTTTGTCCCCGGGCTTTGATCAATGGGATGCCACCATTTGCTTTTCATTATCATCTGTGTTATTTCAATCACTGAACAGACGCTTCTCAAGAGAGCTCTCGGAGAGGCAAGAGCAGAAAAAACATGTATTAGCAACATGTTTGTGCGCTGATAAATACGACATAATGGCTTTTCTAGATAGATGGAAAACATAATTTAATCAAGTCATATTTTACTTTATTATCTGATGTTTTTTTTTTTTAATGGGATAATCACTTTACACAAAATGTACTGTATAAGGAACGATTGCATCAGTTTGTTTGATACAATATTAATGGGTGGATGTAATAATTAGTAAATAATTAGTAAATAACCCGATAAACAGTTAGAGAAGATAATATATTTCTATTAACCACAATTTACGCTGGGAGCTTCAGCAAATATTGCAGCAGACAAAAGATCCTTAGTAATTGTATGATTAACGTCTGTATTTTCTTTGCACGTATTTTGTCTCTTTGTGTGTGTGTGTGTGTGGGTGTACACACGCTTGTGCGTGTGTGCGTGTATTCGTGCGTGCGTGCGTGCGTG
>NW_028179656.1:0-2500 GCF_964030765.1 Micromesistius poutassou | reverse complement strand
GCTAGTTCATTTTGTATTTGCATGTGTGAACGTCTGCTCACGTCGGGGCCTTGTGCGGCGTTTCAACGTGCTTTACATGTGTTCACACCCGCCAGAGAGAATACGTGCCCCGCTCATCCCTGCCTCTGTCACGCGCTGCTGTCCGTCCTGCGGAGACTTTCAATCCGAGCATGAAATTGGATATATCCCATTAATCATTATGAGGCAAAAACACTGCCTGATAAACACCTGTAATATATTCCCTTGGCTCCCTTGGCAACGGTAACCACCGCCTGCCCGACATTGTTGGTGTATTGGTGTATTGGTGTGTGGGGGATTAGAATTCAAAGTTGTGCGTTGCATAACTATGAATATTTGTCTCAGAATGTGGGCGCGTGGGAGGTCATAGTGGTTGGAGCAGGCTGCCATGCATGGGTTTGAGTATTATAAAAGTATTGTTTGCTACCCAGCCCCCTCCCATCTACTTCCCATCTACTGTGTGTCTTGCGATGGCTAATTGAAGGAGTACAATAGCTTGATCATCTTTTTTATTTTTTCGGAAACAAATGCACGTGCTGCCCGAGTTTGATTAAGACAAACTGTTCAGGTAGCAACTCTCCAAAGTGAAAAGTGTAAAAACGTAAAAAAAAAAACCTGCCTTTTATTCTGCTAAAAAAAGCCGGGAAAAAAAGGGACATATGCAGCGCGTCGATCCCCTACTGTTTAGGAGGGCTGCTTCAGACACGGCTCAAGGCTTCAGATCTTTACCTGAGCGCTCGGCTGGACTCCTCTCTCCGCTGTCCGTCAGGTCGTAGGAAACTTTCTTCTCTCTCTTCCCCCTCCTCCCTCCTCCATCCCCTCCTTCTCCGCCGCCTCCTCTTCCTCCTCCTTCCTCTCCAAACGGCGGCCCCCCCCCCAGCTCGTCCGCCCCGTCGTCGTCGTCGTCGGATGAGGAGCAGGAGTTGTTGGCGCTGCTGGCGGTGGTGAAGTCACCCAGGTAGTCGGGTCGCAGTCTCCGGGGCGTCTGACTGCTTTCTGGCATGGAGGACAGGGGCTGCGGGGGAACACACGCAGGCACGGCATGCATGCACGCACACACGCACGCACACACACGCGCACACACGCACGTGCACGCATGCACACACACACACACACACACACACACACACACAGTGTGTGCATACACACACACACGCACACACACGAGTGCATACACACACGCACACACACACACACACACCAGCATACACATGTGTATACAAACAGATGTGCATACACACGTATACACACACACACACACACACACACACACACACACACACACACACACACACACACACACACACACACACACACACACACACACACAGGCACGCACATACATACAACACAGATTTAGAAAAAAAAACTGATGAACTCACTAAGCATACTGACAATGGGCACAGACACACACACATAAACACGCGGGCACACACACACACACACACACACACACATAAACACGCGCACACACTAGCACCGCACAGTCTTGGGGAGCATAGAGACGCCCACACAGATGTGCCTGGCAACCTCTCTTCAACCCCAGCCAATAACCATCTGTGATTCCAGCACGCGGCCGCATCACACACTTGTGCGCCGCACCTGTGCGAGCGTCGTTTCAGAGAAAGACTGAATACATATACATACTGATCTTTCTATAGCTCGATATCCTCAATTAATTCAACAAAACACGACATATATATATATACACACACACATAGCTTTCATTGTGTTGCGTGGTGGAACCCCATTAACAATTCAACCACGACTATCCAAAGTGTTTGAGGAACTTTTTGACGCCGCACGCCCGAGACAGCCGGGGCTCTGGCTGTCCCGACGTTCGCTGAGAAATCACCCGGAATCACTCCCATCACTTCATCACAGAGCACCAAGTGAACACGCCACGGAGCTCCCCCTGGGCCATGTCGGAAGTGTGGCGGGGCGGGGAGGGGGGGTCGGCGTGTACCCCCCCCCCCCCAAAAACCACCCACCCATCCCACACACACACACACACACACACACACACACACACACACACACACACACACACACACACACACACACACACACACACACACACACACACACACACAGAGGAGCCATTTCAATCCGACTCCGCTTTCCTTCGGCGACGCGCGAAAACTTTGCCGATAATAATAAATAAAAAAAAAGGACCCAGCATGATGAAGTGGTTGCGTGTGTTCTCCGTGTGTGCGTCTGGGTCTGGGAGCGACGCCTTGTTAACATGAATAAACCACCGACGCACATCTGTTATCCGGCGGTCCGCTCTGGCGGCGCCCTGGGCCGCGCCCGCCCAAATTAATGGGCAGGAAGTCATCAGAGAAAGGAGAGACGGCAATCGGTGATAGATAGGGAGACGATAGGCGCGACGAGAGGCAACAGAGCGAGAGAGGGCGAGAGACGGTGAGAGGAAGAAGAGGGAGAGACAGACAGCGACCGGGAGCAGGAAGAGCAGGGGGGG
>NW_028179657.1:0-17500 GCF_964030765.1 Micromesistius poutassou | reverse complement strand
CTTCCCTTTCCCGGGCCACATTGACCAGCTCTGACGGGGGGATCCCGAGGCGTTCCCAGGCCAGTGTTGAGATATAATCTCTCCACCTAGTCCTGGGTCTTCCCCGCGCGTTCGCGAGTGAGGGTACGATGGAGTTTGGTTTTACTCGCTTTTTAATTAAATGCTTACAACATTCTGATGACAAAGTAAATTACATTTACAGTTGGGGCATTTAGCAGACGTAGTTATCCAAAGCGACTTACATCAAGTCCGTTTGTCAGAAGAAAGAGAAACAGTAATATATCTCTGTCGGTACAGTAAGGATGTTCATAGAACCAAGTGCCAAGGACTAACTATCACTAGGTTAACCCATTCCCCGTTCCCACAATGCTCAGTACAATTTTATAGTGGCAGGACGTGCAACATACAATAAGTGTGTACATTAAGTGTCAGGACGTATGACATGCAAATAAAGGTAGTAATAGGCACTATTAATAAGGTGGTCGTGTGCACAAAATGGAGTTGTCTTTCCATCTTAGGAAAAGTGTTTCAGACCGCCATCATCGAAGCCTTGGCTCCCATGAAACAGCGTCTAAAATAGCTCTGCCGTTCAGCAAACAGACTCAGACTGTAAAATAGCGTTTCCATGAATGGAACTGGTCCTTGTTGTGAGAACATCTGTTTCCAGGGTCTATAATTATAAGATCAGCAGCGGAGGCCGGTGCTGCTGACTCACAGCAGCTCGTTACCGGGTCTGCCAGCACCCCGGGGGGGAGGGAGGGGGAGGGGGGGAGGTTAGGAAGGGAGGGAGGGAGGTATTTGGAGAAGCCATTTTGAAGGCACAGCCAGGAGCCTTGCCCTTTAATGTGTTGTGATCGGGATGGAGATGAAGCATATTTCTATCCACTGAATCTAAATATAAACACTATGAAGCGTTCCTGGGCTTACCTGGAGTTGAGGAAAACACTGAACTTGTTGCATGAAATTAACTTACATTTGCAGTGTTTGGTGTCGTAGCATTTGAGGTTGTTCTGTGTTGTTCTCTCCTGTTAAGAGGGGGGCTGGCTCCTGTATTTTATCGCATTTATGACTTTTTGCTATCCAACCTCCAGCTGCTTTAAATACATTTAAACCTTCACCGCTGTACATATTGGGAAAAAAAACGTATTTTTGCACAGGTTAAAAACTCCAAGCCCTTTAAAAAAATGGTGATTCGTGAAAATTGACATCTCTGTGTATGTCTCATTCTACCAGTCTGCGACTATAGCACCAGAATTAACATAACCGTCTCCAACAGTTACGCTATACTCACAAAAAGAAACCTTTTCAGAATATTCGGTCAAAAAGCCAATACTAACTACCCTGTCTATCCTTATCTCTCAGCTGTCAATCTCTCGTTCCAAAACAATTTCATTCAATCATTCCTTTCTCTCCCTGGTTGTCATGGTGTCATGTCGTTGCTATGCAAACCGCTCTGATGTCCACCAGGATCAAGCAGGAAGCAGAGCTGGGTTCCGACCGTATATGTGTGGACGGGTGCTGTGGCCCAACACCCGGCCAGGCCTGCTCTGATTGGTCAGCTGATAATGGCTGTGCTCTTCTCTCCCCAGTGCCCCCATGCCATACCTGGTGGGAGTCCACCTCAGCCTTCTGGAGGTAGGCCGTGTGTGTGTGTGTGTGTGTGTGTGTGTGTGTGTGTGTGTGTGTGTGTGTGTGTGTGTGTGTGTGTGTGTGTGTGTGTGTGTGTGTGTGTGTGTGTGTGTGTGTGTGTGTGTGTGTGTGCAATTCACTATCCTATGTCTAACTATCTACACAAATACAACCAACAGCCTGATTGGAAAAAGGACATGTTTGTGTGCTCTGCCCTTTTTTCTATGTGATTTCTGTGTGCATTCCTTTGAGTCTGTGCCATCAATGTTTACACAGTTCAACCTTTTTAAATGATATTTAACTAAATTCAAACTGTTAAAATAAAATTAAAATTAAGTATTTACTGAATTAGGGCTTAAAGATAATGGCCAAAAATGATATCCCAATAAGGTTTTTTTATATTGATCGATGTCAATAATTAGGATGCATATTTTATAATAGTAATAATGCTAAATGAAAAGGTTTTAATATTATTCTCCTTAGGAGAGAACCCAAAATAAACCAGAAGGTTAATTATGGTTTATATTACACAATTATTTATTATCAGAACGAATAGGTTAAAACATCAGAACCAAAATAGCTTTACGTTAAACACTGAATAAATAAAATAAAACTATAACTTAAACAACTGCTGTGATTCCCAACACACATTACCTGGTTTCAACGTCTCTCAAACATGTTAGAGGTAGAATACTGAACATTGATTTAAATAAAATAATAAAATAATAAATAAAATAAAAACTGCCAGAGAGAGAGCAGAGCTGAGTGAAATATGTTCAGGAAAAATATACCCAGGCAGTGCAAACCAAGCATCCATGACTCTCATTAGCTTCTTCCTGTTCTGTTTTTCAACGTGCTTATAGGCACTATATCTTTAGTGATACAGTACATAATGGCACTGTTTATTTCTTTGTATCGCTTAGATTTATTCATAATGGCTGAAACGACACAATTGTTGGTTGTCAAACTTCAGAAGTTTGACTAGCAGTAGGGCCAGGCTGGTGGCTACTAGTTGGCTTCTATTTGGCTACTAGTTGGCTTCTTGACGTAAGCATGGTAGGGCAAACTCCAGCTTTCTGCGTTCTCTGTGGAGGGGTTACCTTTTGAGATGGTGGAAGAGGTTGGAGGTGTTTCCCTGTTCTGCTGAGCACTACCCCCCGACATATTTAGCAGCTAATGCTAGTCTGAGCTCGGTCAGACTTCAGGGAGGCGAACCAGTTCCAAATAACCAAAGCGCTACGACCTTTCTTTGGTACAATTACCTCCGTCATCTGCGACAGTTTCCTCGCCTCCACTCGTTTCTTTCTGAGTAGCGGCACCCCACTCCCCACACCCAACGGTCATCGTCCAGCCCTATCCTGAACACGTTTCCCTTTATCATCCATACACATCATTCCCCATTTGATTCATTCCCAATCTATCCCTCACGTTACATGCGGACACTTTTCCCTTCCCACTGATGTGATAAATCCTGGCTCTCAAATCCATTAGAGCCACAATGTGAAATTTTAATAATGCAATGTTTTCTTTTGACACTTCCAACACTATAAACAACATGACAGCGCCCTCCCGGCAGAACGGGCCCCCTGCTCTCCGTTCCCCCGTCTCACTGATGCGTGCGGGGTTACCAGCCATATGAAAGACACCGGTAGAAGGAGAGATGGAGGGAGAGGGAGGGAGCGAAGGAGGAATACAGAAAGAGCGTCTGAAAACAAAGAGCCTTTCCCTCGTTTCATCGCCTCACTGCCGCTCTACCGGTGGGGCGCACAGCCCCGCGCCAACGCTGCTGCGTGTGTGTGTGTGTGCGTGCGTGCGTGTGCGTGTGCATGTGTGTGTGTGTCTGTTTATGTGTATATATCTCTGTTTATGTGTGTGTGTGTGTGTGTGTGTGTGTGTGTATATATCTCTGTTTATGTGTGTGTGTGTGTGTGTGTGTATCTGTTTATGTGTGTGTGTGTGTGTGTATATCTCTGTTTATGTGTGTGTGTGTGTGTGTGTGTGTGCGCGCACACTCATTTCCTCTGCATATGCATTTGTGCATAAATCTTGCCAGACACATGAGTGCCTTGTCCCTGTACATGTGTGAAAGTTTTTACACATGCATGTCTCCACACACACACACACGCACACATATGCGTTTATTTCTCTGCATTGTCTGAAGGTCTGTGTGTGTGTGTGTGTGTGTGTGTGTGTGTGTGTGTGTGTGTGTGTTGTGTACACATTGTGCGTATGTGTGTCTGTGTACACGCTGTGTGTTTGTGTGTGTGTGTGCGTGCTGTTTCCCTGACAGTGGCGGTGCTGGCAGTATTTATCACGCTCTGCATCGTGACAGTCCCCCTTCTCCGCGCTCCATAATTAGTCCGGATCAGCGCGTGTGCACGCCACTTGGGCTGTCACCGCAGTGACAAACTAGAAATTCACACTTGCCGTTGTCCCGGCCCCCCCACCCAGCCCCGCCAACCTCCTCACACACACACACACACACACACACACACACACACGCACATACATAGAAATACAGACACGCACACACATGCACACACACATGCATAGAAATATACACACACATACACACGCACACACATAGATATGCAAGCATGCACACATACACAGGAATATACACACACACACACACACAAAGATATTAAGACAGACACACACGCACACAGATAAACAAAATACAGACACACACACATGCACACCTACAGAAAAATACAGATACACACACACACACACACACACACACACACACACACACACACACACACACACACACACACTAAATAAAATACAGACACACACACATGCACACATACACAAAAATACAGATAGACACAAACACACATACACACACAAAGATATAAAGAAAAACACACACACATACAGACACACACACAGAAATACACACACGCCGACACACACACAGACGCACACGCGAGCACACACACCTGCCGGCTCCACACCGAAATAATAGTTGGATTTGTCGCCATCAGGATGCACAGCAGCACCGAGGGCTATTATTGATGCACAGAGCCACGTTGCCATGGCGCCCAAAATTAAATATATATCCATTTTGCACATTGTGAATATTTTTTCTCTTCTTTCACTCTGTCATTTTTTCCCCCCCCCTTCTTTATTTAATTCCCCTCTCCCTTTTTTCGTGAGGTGCGCGCTGTGTGTTCAGGGGAAGATGTTCTAATCCCTCCCTCCTCCAACCACACACCATTTGTCATCGCCGGCTCCGAAGGCCTGTGATGACGCCGGTGGTTTTTAAGCGCGCCCGCCGCGGCCTTGCTTTGTGAACCCATCTGGGAGGATTTGGCGAGGCGATGCAGGGGGAGAAATCCACCAATTAGGTCCTCTCCCTCGTCCTCCGCTCGTCCTGCACTTACTATTAAAACGTAGCCATTTAGCGACGCGCTTTCTCACCTTTTATCCCTGTTATGGAGGAGAATGCAGAGACGGAGATAGAGCAGGTATGGCCGGCTGTCTCTCTCAGGGAGGTGGACCGGCTAACAGAGGCAGACCCAGACAGTAACGTTTGAGCAGGGAGTCCCTAGTGATTAAACACTACTGTGTCACTCATTATCTGGTTCCCCACAGAGCGGAGAATAACACGATCTAGTGCGCTCTGAGAATCAAGGTGTGAGGGTAAATGCTCGTGGCTCAGAACAGTTTTTAATTGAATGAGATTTAAGGTGAATACGTTTTAATTTAATTTAGTTTGGTTTCACATCGGTATGACAGTCTCCCCAGCATTAACAGAGCTTGAAATCAAGCTGAATAATAATTGAAATCAATCAAATAAAATAATAGTCGTTACTTGAATTCACTTTATTTTTATTTAAATGCTTATTTTGGATTAAATGTAGTATTTTTTGTTTTAAGTTTCGTACCCCAGTTTTTGAACCACCATAAAACATTATGCGTAATTCTATAATTCATAAATAATAATAATAATAATAGATCAATCAAATGATATTCAGTGAAGTATGACGCGATCTTAAAGCCTCTAGTTTGAATTCAACTTTGCATAGGAATAACAGTCTCACGGACGGACACACAGACAGACACACAGACAGACAGACGGCCAGTGTGAGACGGTGTGTGTACCCTGTAATGTGATGCATCCCCCCCCCCCCGTGTTAGCGGGTGCGCGGCCGCTCCCTGGAGGACGTGGTCATCCTGAACGTGGACACCAACACCCTGGAGAGCCCCGCCGACGACCTGCACAGCCTGCCCAGCGACGTGGTGAGTCTCTCCCTCACTCACCCACTCGCTCATTCGCACAGTGGGCAAATGTGCACACACTTCACCAAAGCTTCTTGCATATATTTATTTCTATATTTTTTTTTAGATCATGCAACACAGTGATCTCTTCTTCCTGACTCTCTCTCTCTCTCTCTCTCTCTCTCTCTCTCTCTCCGTCTCTGTGTGTTTATCTCACCCACACACCAACCTCCCTGGGAAAAGGGACCAGAATCGTCACACACACACAAACGATAAGATACACACTCACACAAAAACACACACACACACACACTCACACATGCGCGACGGCCACAGTGTACCCCACCAGCTCGCTGGGGACAAACTCGCCGGCGCCCGCAAACCCGGGCCCCGCCCGCATCATTACCGGGCAGCCGGCGGCGCGCTCCCCGTCTGCGGTAAACTCTCCCGTTGTGTTGGCGTGACGACGCTCAGAGGCGAGGGCGCATCACACGAGGATCCTGGGTAAAAAAAAAAAGAGAGAGAGAGAGAAAGACAGAGATAAAAAAAAGGCCTTCATCTACATCCATTCTAATCATTAACTTGGCATCATCTCACGTCTCTGTTCCGCCTGCCCACAGGCACGTCTCTGAGAGATGTGGGGGGAGGGAGGGGGAGGGAGGGAGGGGGGGAGGGGTGGGAGGGTCAAAGAAAAGAAATGATATGAAAAGGCTGAGATGGGTGTGTTTGTAGGAGAGGGGGTGGGAGTTGGGACAGAGAGAGAGAGAGAGAGAGAGAGAGAGAGAGAGAGAGAGAGGGAGAGGGGGCCAATTAACCAGAGAGACCGGCGCAGCCACCTGCCAGCGCATTGTCTCTTTAATTAATGGAGCGACCATGCTGGTCAGTGCAACAGGAAGCGATGCTTCAGTGTCAGGGTCACACACACACGCACACACATATATACGCGCACACACACACATACAGGCACACATACTCACACACACACACACACACACACACACACACACACATATATACACACACGTCCGCACACACACACACACACACACACACACACACACACACACACACACACACACACACACACACACAGATCCACAGTAGGGAACAGGACTGCATGGTGTCCCTGTGTTTTGTCGGAGCAGGATTCCGTTTGTTTAGCCGTCCTCCTGGGGGGTTCAGTATTAAAGCTGTCCTCCGGGGTGGGGGGTGGGGGGGGATTATTAAAGGTCCCCTGTGAGTCCCTGCGCGGGGGGGCTCTGGACACACACACCAAGCCCACCAACACTAACACAGACCCATACTGTACATGATACGGACAAACGTGTATGATTTTAGCTCCTGCTGCTAACGCTACACACTGATAGAGCTACACACTGATAGAGTTACGTACTGATAGAGCTACGCACTGATAGAGCTACTCACTAATAGAGCCACACACTAATAGAGCTACGCACTGATAGAGCTACGCACTGATAGAGCTACACACTAATAGAGCCACACACTGATAGAGCTACGCACTAATAGAGCTACGCACTGATAGAGCTACACACTGATAGAGCTACGCAGTGATAGAGCTACTCACTGATAGAGCTACACACTAATAGAGCCACACACTGATAGAGCTACTCACTGATAGAGCTACTCACTGATAGAGCTACGCACTGATAGAGCTACACACTAATAGAGCCACACACTGATAGAGCTACCCACTAATAGAGCTACGCACTGATAGAGCTACTCACTGATAGAGCTACACACTGATAGAGCTACACACTGATAGAGCTACTCACTGATAGAGCTACACACTAATAGAGCCACACACTGATAGAGCTACGCACTGATAGAGCTACTCACTGATAGAGCTACTCACTGATAGAGCTACACACTGATAGAGCTACGCACTGATAGAGCTACACACTAATAGAGCCACACTGATAGAGCTACGCACTGATAGAGCTACACACTGATAGAGCCACACACTGATAGAGCTACGCACTAATAGAGCTACGCACTGATAGAGCTACTCACTGATAGAGCTACACACTGATAGAGCTACGCACTGATAGAGCTACACACTAATAGAGCCACACACTGATAGAGCTACGTACTGAAACAGTTGCGTACTGATAAAACTACACATGGCCTGAAGGTTGAAAATGTGGGGCCATGTTGGAGAATTTCATCGGCAAATCATAAAGAAATCCATAGAGTGTCATTGAAGCACGCAGCCTTTCACCAGTAAAGTGTGTGTGTGTGTGTGTGTGTGTGTGTGTGTGTGTGTGTGTGTGTCACCACCAAGTCTATACAATTCAATATGATTTACATAAACATATATTGGTTCAGTTGTAGAAAGGAGCGGGTTACAGTTCACTGCTGTGATTAGATGTGTTGATGGCTGCTTGTTTGACTGCTGTGATTGGTTCTGGTGATGCCCGTTTACCGCTGTGCTTTGACATGGTTATGCCACTTCAATGCTGTGATTGGCTCTGGAGATGCCTGTACACTGCTGTGATTGGCTCTGGTGATGCCCGTTCACTGTAGTAGTTGCAGCTTTAATGATTAACAGAATAAAAGACTGACTCACGTATTGGATCAAAACCGACATTGTGGAAATGGAGAATTTAATCCAAAATAAACTCAAAAAGAATACCACTAAGTTATACCACGGCATGGCATCGAATCTGCAGGTCTTTAAGTCCTTCACGTTTAGGGTGTAACTCGATCCCAATTGGCACAAATCAACATTTTCCGACCCAACGTAAAAAAGAAACGGGCTACATCCTTATGAGCCTCTCAGCCAATCGGCTGCTTGGGCCCCACCTGCTTCCAATGCAGCCAGCGTATCGTTTGACGGATAAATCGTAATACGTCTGGCCTCTGTGGCCGGCGTTAAACCACCCCAGCAGCGGCCCTGTGATGGTGATACAGCAGTTAAAGACGCGATATAACGACCGCACCCTTTATACCTTCAGACGGCCTCCATGTGTTTCCATGTGTCCACTAAGAGCTACAGAAACGGATAAGACGCGATATTCAATTGAACTTAATTCAACTTTTTCGGGGGTAAAAAACGCCCGTGGATCCACTCTTATCGGAGTCGGTCGTCACGGAGACAACGTGTGCCTCTCTCTCCTCGCGCTCGCTCTCCGGATGGAATATGGATGTTGAACCCCCTGCAGCTGCCGCCGTTCCTGCCTCCAACCTGTCTGTCTCTCACTTCCCCGTCTGAGTTTCCCATATGGTTTCCCTTGTGCCCCCCCCCCCCCCCCACACACACACACACACACACACACAGGAAGAATGGCTGTATGGTGTGTGTGTGTGTGTGTGTGTGTGTGTGGCTTCCTGTCTGGGGGGCTGTCTGCCTGCGTCTATACCTTCCTAACGGTACAGCCTTCGCCCGCTCAAAATAAAAGGAAACGTACGTGTAACGGTGGCTGTCAAGCAGTGTGTCCGTTGCAGCAGCCGGCGAGTCCCCCCCTGTCCCCCCTGTCCCCCCGTCCCCCCGTCCCCCCTGTACCAATTGAAGGAGTGTATATTTATTCGTTGTGGAGACTAAAATGGATGGGGCAGCCCCCCCTCCCCCCTCCTCCCTCTGTTCGTAAAAACCAACAAAGAGAAGAAGAGGCACCTTTGTGTTATTCTCCTCCTCCTTCTTCTTCTCCTGCTTCTGTTTGTGCCGTGTGAGAAATTAAGCAAAAGGACTCAGAAGCTGCGTTTGCTTTGATCCACCAGCACCACCACCACCACCCCCTCTCAGCCTACACCCCCCCCCACCCCCCCTCCAATCACACACACACACACACGCACGCGCGCGCGCGCGCACACACTCTCAGGGCTGTATCCCTCTACCGACTAATGACAGAACGTAGCCCCGGTATCGCGTTAGATTAGCCCACCTGACACGGGAAGGCTTCGGCGTCGGTAATGTATTTACTGTAGCAAATTGTTGTTGCCGTTGTTCAAACCGAGGCTCCTCCGCTGTTGCCTCCTCACCGGGGGTAGTCGATTAATAAGGGAGCGAGCAGGTACTAATTGAGCTGGATTCCGGGTCCCTTGCTGGTTTGCTCGTTAGTGATGAGGACGTGCCACATGGCATTTGATGTTTGTGTTTACACACAAAGGGGATGTTTGAGGCACGGCTCCGTTTGTCAAACAGAGGCCGCAAGTCTTAATTAACGCCGAGCATTTCTCTGCCTCCCGTCTCGGCTGCCTAGACGCCGGTGTCTCTGCATTCAAGCCGCCGTTCATTCCCCCTCCCGGACGCCGGTGTCTCCGCCGCCGCCGCCGCCGCAGCGGACGCCATTCCAACCGCCGTTCATTCCCCGTCCGTTGGCGTGGTAACACCCGTGCCTGTTATTCAGCGTGAGACCGAAGAGTGCAGGGCCTGGTGCAGTGGTGCTCATTCACACTCCCGAGAGCCACTCCTGTCACCCTTAGTCGTTTATTCTTTCCTTTCTTTCTTTCTTTCTTTCTTTCTTTCTTTCTTTCTCTCTCTCTCTCTACTTCCACGGCCGCGGCAATCAAACACAAAACGTAGCTGAAGGCCGCGGGCCGTTCCTGTGCACTTATGTTTCAAATAAGTCGTGTCTAGGAGAGAGGGGGGGGCGGGGGGGGGGGGGGCCGGCAGCGGCCCCTTTGATAGTGACTGAGGTGAACCGGGAGAGATTGATCTAATGGTGGCATCGCATGTGGACTGTGTTACGGGCTGACCAGTGGCCGGCTCTCAGCGGGGTCAGGGGTCACAGTTGTCCCGCATTACCGGGCCCTCTCTCAGACACGACCAGTCCGGCGCGCAGCCCACCTTTTAATGGCTTTTTCTACCCAATTTCACACATACTCTCTCAGATTTATTGACTATCAGGAAATGCTACCAGGACCCGGTAGCAGGGCCCCGTCCGCCCTCGAAAGAAAGGGAAGGAAAAGGAAAAGAAAAAAGGAAGCAAAGTCTATAAAGAAAGTAATTGCTCAAGGGTAGGGGGGGGGGGCGGCGGCGGCAATCTCCCCCTCGCTCTGACATTCTGTGTTGTTGATTAAAGACGCAGGAAGTGACGGGGCTGAAAGCCGCACGTCAGGTATGAGTTTTTTTGGAATTTGTAAAATAAATGGCTGGCTTACGATTATTAATTTGCTCTTAGGTCATTTTAAGACATTTATTCACCTATTTATTTATTTTCATTGTCACCGACATTTTTTTGGGGGGGGTTTGTCCTGTACGGTGTTCCCCGTAATTAGTCTTCGTGTTTGTGTTGTGCAGAGAATGTGTAAACACAGATGCTGCGCCGGCGCTACTTTTTATTTTTACGTGACATCGTACCTTTTCAGTTTCATTTTGTGCCATTTTAAGAAGTTGCTCGCGTGCCAAAAGTTGCCATAGTTTTGAAACATTTGCGAACCACACCTCTCCTCATAGGCAATATGTTTGCCAATAAAATCAACGTGTTGACAAGCGCATTCAAAGGAAATATATGTTTTTTGTTTTTTTTATAAAAGCCTTTTTTTTCCCCTCTCCGAGACAGAGATCAAGGTGTTTCTCGTTTCTCTCCCAGAGAATCCCGGCTTCCTCTCCCACATAGAGGTTGTGCTGATAAAGTTATAATTGGTTTTTGGTTTGGTGCAACTCTTTACCTCACTAGTCATTAAAACGGATCCAAGAATAGCAAATGAGGAGTGCGTTAATTCAGAAAAACAAACACGCCTTGGAAACGCTTTTTCTCTTGATAGGGCGGCTGATCTCAAACCAGCGACAGATACGTGTTGTCTCTCCCTCTGCGCGTGTGTTTCTACGCGTGTGTGTGTGTGTGTTTGTGTTTCTTTATTTCATGTATTATTCCGTCTGTGCCGTACATTGAAGGTGAAGCTCTTCCAACGCCTTGCCTTTATTTGCAGACACTCCCTGGCTCAGATCACAGGCTAATTCTCCTCCTCCTCCTCCTCCTCCTCCTCTTGCTCCTGCTCCTGCTCCTCGCGCTGCTTTGCTGACACCGTGTACCCGCGCGTTTCCTCGCCTCGCTGCATTTGATCATCCCCAGCCCCAATCAAGGTGCAAATTTACAGTGCACACCCACTTCCTGTTTCAAGCGCACGCAGCCGCACCTGGGGAAGGCGACGTACAAATGAACGAGGGGGCTGAGCATGCGCGGCTCTCCTGACACCCCCCCCCTCCGCCCGCCACACGCAATCAAACGCCGCCGCCGCCACTAATTCAGTCGCTCGCGACAAACAACCCCCCCGAAAAAATAAGACAAAACAACCACATATAGAGAGTGGCGTGACGACAGATTACAGGCAGGAGTTGTTCAAAATACTTGCATCCGGTATGTAAGCGTTTGTGTATTTATACACATGTACCAAACCGCCGAGGTACAGCGTTACAACAGGGGAGCGACGCAGACGCCCGGTGCGCAACGCACGCACGACGAGCCCTCCGCTGACTTAAGCAAAGCACGGGAAACTTTGTGGCTGTTCACACAACAAACGCGCCTCGGACCTCCAGACCGCCCAGACCCTCCCAGACCCTCCAGCGTCCAGCCTCAAAGCCGTTCAGGGCCGGAGCCGTCGGCACGTGGTCAGAGCCCCAGCCCAGCCCGTCCCGTCCTCCTCCTCCTCCTCCTCCTCCTCCTCCTCCCCCCCCGGCCCTGTTCATGGTCGGTGTCCTGCGTCTCTGGGCTCCAATGCCCGGCGCAGCAGAGCCCCTCTGCCCTAACTGGAGGGTAGTTAGGGGAGATGGGGGCTGTGGCGTGTGGCCGGGGAGGCGTTCCACCTCACTCACCGCTCTCCTCAGCCGGCGTAGGAGAGAGGAGAGGAGAGGAGAGGAGAGGGGAGGGGAGATGGGGAGAGGAGAGGAGAGGAGAGGAGAGGAGAGGAGAGGGGAGGGGAGGGGAGATGGGGAGAGGAGAGGAGAGGATAGGCCGCCGTTTCCGTGGTTCGAAGCCGAGCCCGGTGTCAGACTTATTCTGTTGTGTTTTGGAGTGATATTTATTTTGTTTTCGTCCGTTTGTCTTTTTTTTAACGTAATTTTTCATGCTTTGGTTCTATCTTTCCTCTTGGTTTTTTTCTGTCTTTCTTATTTTTCCCCTGTATTTCCGTCTTTCGTTTTTTTTGCGTTTCGTTCGGTCTTCCATTGTGTTGTTTCTTTTTCCTCAAAAAAAAAAAATTTCCAACACAAACCTCCGTTCATCACTCACCGTCTCCTCTCCATCCACCCAAACCGCGGCAGCTTCGTGGCGGTTCTTACTGGCTGGTTTATCCTCCTCCTCGTACCGGTCTCAGCCAGTCCTCTCCCTCTCTCAGCTGAGGGGGGGGGGGGGGGGGTTCAGGAGCGAGCGAGGAGTCCGAAGGAGGAGAGCCACGGCCCGCTGAGCTCCCCCCATTGAAGTGAAGGGTGACATTTAGTGCTCGTTAATTATGTATGCAAAACTCAGCGCTCCTCCCGCACCGGCGCAGGAAGAGGTCAACTTGACACGCTAACCCCGACGCCGGCGAGAAGCTCACCGCAAGACAGACCGCCCTATTAGATCAAACTGTGTGTGTGTGTGTGTGTGTGTGTGGGAGAGAGAGCGAGAAAGAGAGTCTGACTCTTTTTCGTTTACTTTCTCCTGACTACACTCCGTACCTCCTCGTCCTCTGTATTCCAGAACTCTCTTTATTTAGTGCGTGGCTGTTTCTACGTTCATCAACGTGATGTACTGCTATTATTACGAGCTGATTCATTCACCACCGCAGGCTAATTGTTCTTCACATTTTTACAAGTGGTGGTTGGGGGGTGGGGGGGGGGGTTAAAATAAAATAGGGGGACTCCTGGTTTTTCTCCTCCCTGAAGACTTCGGTAATATCTTCGGGAAAGTACAGTTTAAAAGCGCTTGAAACGTGGGCTCAATTTATCAAGATATTAATAGGAGTATTAATAGGAGATAGGGGATTTTTTAGGGTTCATTTTCACCGCACCCTAACGATGGCGGCTCGAGACAAGCGTTTACTCTTCTCTCGATTCACCATTTCACCCAGTGTGAGTGTGAATTTTGTGGGTGCTGCAGTGGATGTTGTGGGTCTGCGTGCGTATACATATGTGCACAGCCGTGCAATTTGCGTGTAAATGTGTGTGCGTGTATTTGTGTCTTTGTCTAAATCTGTCTGTGTGTGTGTGTCTGTGTGTGTGCGTGTAGAATTTCGACTGTAGCACATCAAAAGAAAGTGGGAGATTTTAATAACTATTTCTTTTCTTTGTAGTTCTTTAATTGCGTCCCAATGGCTTTCTTTCCCTGGACAGAATCTTAAACAAAACATTCTTTCTGCAACCCCCTCTCTCCCTCGCTCTCTCTCCCCTCTCTCTCCCCTCTCTATCACTCACTCTCGCTCTCTCTCTCTCTCTCATTCCATCTCACTCTTTCTCTCTCTCTCTCTCGCTCTCTCTCATTCCATCTCACTCTTTCTCTCTCTCTCTCTCTCTCTCTCTCTGCCTCTCTCTCTCTCTCTGCCTCTCTCTCTCTCTCTGCCTCTCTCTCTCTCTCTCTCTCTCTGCCTCTCTCTCTCTCTCTCTCTGCCTCTCTCGCTCTCCCTCTCCCTCTCTCTCTGTATTCTTCTTTAGGAGCTCATATACATGTCAGGGTTGTTATTTTAGTTTTATCTTCTAATTTGATAAAGAATTACATAGCTAAAAACCTATTCCATTTTTAAATTGTAAATCACATTCGGGCAAAGATCCCTTATTCATTAATCAGAATAATTTATGTGTTAAATAAAGATAATCATCAGGTAAACACAGACAATGGTATGATGGTGTTTGTTTCCAGACGCCAGAATCAACACGACAAATACGTAAAATACCAAATAAAAGTAAACTGTCACCTTTTTTCATTTTGAAGTATAGTTTCATGATTATATAGGTTTAGTGTAATAATAGTTTATCTTGTACTATTGTATTTTGGCATTTTGGTATTCAGAAGATTTTAAATCATATATTTCAGCATTAATTGTGTGTGTGTGTGTGTGTAATAGTATATGTGTGTGTGTGAGATAGATACAAGTGGAAAGAAGAGTTAGAAAAATATATTTCTCCATTATTAATTGCATGTGTGTCTGCGTGTGAAAGTATATATGTGTGAGCATGTGTGCGTGTGAGAGAGAAACAAGTGGCCCGGTATGCAGTGGCAAAAACTTTGACACACACACACACACACACAACCCCTCACACACACACACACACACCCATGTATACTTAAGCACACACACATATACTTACACACACCCACGGGACCCCCAGATGCCCATTGTCTTCCCAAGGTATCATCCTTACAGAGGATCATCAGCACACCTGCTAATTACCATCTCCAGCTGGAGAGTTAAATGGAGATCTGTTCTCTGTCTGACCTCTGACCCCTGCTCTTTACGTCACGCACTTCAAACCCTGGTTGGGGCCGGGCCCTTAATGAGGCCCCCGTGTCTGCCCTCCGTGTGCCTGCGCTTCTCGGACGCCCCGCTTTCATCCCCTCCCCCCCCCCCCGACACCCCCCCCCTTGATGTAAGTGGGGGAGATCACAGCTAGGGGCAGAAGACCCGAGCCAGGGAAAGGCCGCTCCGCCACAGATGATGAATATCATAACTCAACATTTTTCTTTCTTTATATAAATAAATCGTACTCTAGCCACCCCCCCCCCCCCCCCCCCCCCCCCCCCCTCCTCCAGCCACCACCAACCACGGCGCCTCCCTCCTCTCCCACCCCTCCTCCCAGCCAATGGACCGTCCGTCCCCCCCCCGTCCCCCCCCTCTCCCCCTCCCCTCCTCACCCCCTCCCCCCGCGCTACAATGCTATCTTTTCTAATTGGACCCAACGGGTGCAGGCTGCCTTTGATCTCGCCTCGGCGGTGACTTTACACCAAAAAATGTCACCGCCAAATCGGGTTATCACCTGTAGAGACGCGGCCTTCTTCTGATGCCGCCGCCGCCGCCGTCTCGTTAGCTTAGCGCCGGCGCTAATAGCTAATTAACGGGACGGCTCCGTAACCGGCAAGGCGTGTTCCGTTTACCGTAGCCCCTGGGCGTTGCACGCGGGATCCTGAGGGCGGAAAAAAAAACAACTTTATACGTGTTTGCTGCTTTGGCGACGGCGTAGCGCCACGTGCCCGCTAGCCTGCCCGCTAGCCACTAGCTCGCTAGCCACAGGCCGCCACCGGCGCACCTCGGTGTATTTGGGAATGACTAACTGTTAACCGTAACCTGTTATTATTATTATTTTTTAAGCGTGTTGCTGGTGCTGACCCGAGCCTCCACCCACCACCCCCCCCCCCCCCCCCCCCCTCGGTGGTACGGCCCGTATCTTTGACTCGACGACCGCCAAACTTTAGAGTTCTTTCTGTTAGCTCCGTCTCCTAGCGTCGTGGCGGCGCTCATTAAAAAGTGGCGGCGCCGCGCACCGCTGGGGCGGTTTGAAACGCCGGTGCACACGACGACAGAGAGGAGGGGAGGAAATATCCACCGAGAGAGAGAGAGAGAGAGAGAGAGAGAAAGGGAGAGAGACAGACAGAAAGAGAGAGAGAGAGAGAGAAATCACATCAGCATGAAATATTAATTTCAGAAAGGGCTTTACATAACATGAAAGCATTTAGCGCAATGAGTCAAACGTGGAGATGACACTTGTTAATTTAACCACAATAAACTTGGTTTGTTTGATGCCCGGGAGCCGGTGCAGTGGGAGTGTTGGGGACAGGGTAGAGAGAGAGAGAGAGAGAGAAAGAGAGACACAGGGGAGCGGGGTTGACGCTGTTCATTAGTCCCAGTCCCAGTTCACCAGTGCCGTTCTCTTCCTCCCTCCCTCTCTCCCTCTCACCATCCCTTTCTCGTATCACTGCTGTTCTCTCCCTCCCTCCCTCCCTCCCTCCCTCTCTCTCATCGCGCCGTCTCGTCCTGCCTGCTGCCCACTGTTCTCTTGGTCTTGCGCTCCGTCTTTCGGGGCTGACGGCCGCCGACTTGGTTCGAGCGTGGCTGCGCTCCAACACGAAGGTTGGAGCGCAGCTGTTTGTGTTGTTGAGTATGCCTCAGAATCCTTCTTCTGAAATTAGAAGAATATTGCAATTTACAACAATATAATATCATATTTACATATTTATTTATATATATATATATATATATATAAATTAATATATATTTAAATAATTATCAGAATTCATGGATGTCCCCGATATGTGTGAGATTCAACGCGTGTGAACTCGACACACAGTCGTGTTTTGCATGCAGCGCTTCGTACGTTACCATGGTTACACGTATGTAACACAGGGACGTCAACGCAACAAATGAATCCATTGACTCAAGTCAAGGAGCTGTCGATTGGCCCAATAAAAACACACTATTCCCAACATAGCGCGACACCGTCTCCTCCTCGCTAAAGTGAAGACGCGTCCCGGCTGCATTGCGAGCGCTCGGCGTCGCGTGGTCCCGATGGTTCACGTCCCGGTGCGTCCTCCCACGCCTCGTGCGTCGTGCGGCCGCCGTCGTCGGCGACCAGATGTTCACGTGTGTGTCAGACGCAGCCCCTGTGATGTCACCGTGACCCACGATGTGCGTGGTGAACAGACGGGGGGGGGACTGCTATCGCCACGGCAATGTTGTTATCATCATAGGGGACTGCGCTCACGTCGTCGTC
>NW_028179658.1:20000-23100 GCF_964030765.1 Micromesistius poutassou | reverse complement strand
TGCGGGGACAGTTGGCTAGGTAGGATTGCTAGCTAGGATTGCGCTAGGTAGGATTACACTGTTGTTAGAAGGGATCGTAGTCGCAATGGAGGAGGGGTCTGTGCTTTTGTGAGAAACGACATTGACTTTACGGTTAGGACGGACTGGGACGAGGACATTGAAGTTTTATTGTTACGAAGCCCCTACTAGTGGGTGTGTGCTATAGACCACCAGATCAAAGTGTATTCTATGAAAGTCTCACAATCATAGGACTAGGGCCAGCGTAGCCAACCTGCACCCTCCGAGGTGTAGAACCAAAATGGGGCAATGCTCATTTGCTTATACAGGAGCACTGGAGTGGAACGATCTGCCTTTAATTATCAAACAGAGCACAAACCCATACAGTTTTAAGGGGAATGTCAGGAAATGGCTTTTAGCCAAAGTCCAAGAATAGGTAGGCAGGTGGGTGGGTAGGGGAGGGAGGGTTTGTTGAGTTTGAGTAATGTGTCATGTAGTTTTATGAGTTTGTGCTATGTGTTTTAAGTGTTTTATATGTACGTTAAGATCAAGGACCACAATGGAAATAAGTCTATGACTTTTTGTGCTATCCTTGACACTGTTTTAATGCATGATTTGTACCGACATGTATTTCAACAGATTGTCAAATAAACTAAACTAAACTAAACTAAACTAAACTAGGATGGGATATTACATCTCTCTCCCCCCTCTCTGTCTCTCTCTCTCTATCTTGCTCTCTCTCTTTCGCTGTCTCTCTCTCTCTCTGTCCTCTCTCTCTCTTCGTCTCAGGCAAAACAGTCCCAACCGCGGCTGTCAAACTCATGAAGACAGACAAAGAGAAAGAGAGCACGCGAGAGAGAGAATGAGAGAAAGAGAGAGAAAGTAAGAAGAGAGAGGGAGGCCTCTGATGATCAAAGGCTGACAGGAGGGCTGAAGGAGGAGGAGAAAGTCTGCCGAAACAAAGGCTCTTTCTGAAGTCCCCCCCCCCACCCTCCAGTGCAGAGCTCCGAGAGAGGGAACAGCACTGACTCCTCCCCTTCCTGGAGCGCTCCTGCCTCACCTGTCAATGGACACATTCATCTGATTCATCTCTCCAGGTTTTACATACAGGGGACGTCTGGCATTAGATAGCAGCCGGATGATTCCACTGATTTAACCGTCTGGGGGGAAAAGATAACAATATGTGGTCATTTTATTACAGAAATCAATACTGGAATGATGTTATTCTTTGGTCTCTGAGGGACCATTTTCCCATTTTTTGCATACACAGAGATATGATTTTTGCATGCAGACTATTGCACTGGAGTCATAGTAGTGCCAGGAACACATAGAGAGAACCAGGCTACCTTTATAGTGTGTTTCATGCCTGATTTAAGGCTCATCTGGTAATGTTGATGTCCAGTTGGCGTACACAACTATAGACCCTCTTATTTGCAACTCAACCACATCGTCCAGGACGGCAAAGCAGGGGGTTTTATTCCCTGCGTTCTCCAGGATCTGTCATTACTCTTTGCTGTGGTTTCTATCCAGGAAGTATCAGTACTTTCAGATAAATCAGGGGAATAAAGACATTGCCTTTCATGCGTGTCCAAGGAGCAGCAGATCCCCGACTTTGAAGGACATAAAAAAAAGCTCTAAGCAGCGCAGACGTCAGAGCGATGTATTTATTTTCATAGTAGAGAGAGCTGTAATCTAAAGTCATTATGTGGATTCGGTTAAACTGAATTAAACTGAAAAACGGGCCATCGTTTTTGTGAAATCGGCGCGTATCAATTTTGAAAGGGACCACAATTACGTGCGAGAAGAAAAAAACAACACATTAACAACGTTTAAGTGATATTTACAGTCGTTCAGATTCAAGTGGTTTTGGTTTGATGACTGTATTTAATGGTCATTCATTGATGGGAGGAGGGGATTGTTTCTTCAGGGTCTGAAATACCTCCTGTCATCAAAAATACCAACAGGGGTGTCCCGCTGGTGGCTTGATGCACACACAGCAGATATCTAAATGAGGTTCCTTATCAGCTGGTTTGAAGGCCAGGTCCATAAAAACTAAGATGTCACCACTGAAGCTTATGGGTCTGGTGTTTTTGTGTCCGAGGTAGATAGTAGGAACCCATCCTAGAAACACTTCCAACGTCACATCCCATCTTCTTTCCTTTCAGATGGACGGCTGTTTCCAGACAACCCCCCCTCCACCCCCCCCCCCCCGCTCGACTCCTCCCTCGACTCCCACCTCCGCCGCCACCATCACCACCATCACACCCCTTGGTATCTCCCCGCCTCCTGATGGGTTATAGCGGTAAAAGGAAGCGGAAGCAGTAGTTTGGCTTCTGGGAGGAGGGAGGGGGAGGGGGGGGGGGGGGTGGGGGGGTTACCTTACGAGGTGGGCGCGGCGGGGGGTGTTGGGGTGGGGGAGATGGGCGATGCTCCAGGCATGAATTCCGTCCATTTCTCGCGCATGCCTGTCACAGCCAATGCGGCTGAAGACCACAGGAAGGGCAAAGAAGCACTTGTACGTCCGTCACTGTTCTGACAGGTGAAATAAAAGGTTGACAGGATTGAAACCTAGCCTGCACCCCACCCCCACCCCCCCCCCCAACACCCCCACCACCAGACCCCCCTCCAGCCATGGCCTCCAAAGCTCTGAGTCCAGACTAAGGCTTGGTGAGAAATGAATTAGTAATAGCGCTTTACCTGTCAGTACCACTCTGATGCCGCAGACTTTTTACCCACTGCAACAGTTTGAGGAGCCATAGTTGCCTACAGTCTTACTGGCCTGTGAATGAATGATTTCCACAATTTCAACCTCAGCGTTTGACCCAATATCAGTATTAAATCCATCGCTCCTATCCAAAGAACTCTCGCCACAGATATATTGCCAGCTCTATCAGCCGGCCTGTGTTTGCCGAATGTTTTTGCACGTTCGATTTTTATCTTTATCGTTGACCTTGCTGAAGAGGACACATGAATGTTCACCGTTCGATTTATCGTTTTTACATAGACCTATTTAGCTGTGACAACATGGTTTTATTCACACTAATACACACACATTGCGAGCAACAATAAACTACAAGAGGAAGATAGAACATGTAAGGTGGAT
>NW_028179658.1:0-15000 GCF_964030765.1 Micromesistius poutassou | reverse complement strand
CATCTAGATAATCTCATAAAGTGTATTTATTTATTCATGCATTACTCTTTTTTTTTTTTAACAGTGCTGCTACCTCATCAGCATTCTTTGTTTAACATTTATGTTTATTGATAAATGAAGATGGGCGTCTAAATAATTCAGACCAAACATTAGCTGGTGAGCCAGGGAGATTAATAATTGATGGGGTGTGTGAAGGGCCAGGGCCACTGAGGGAATAGATCATATTGGCTTAATGCAGGGCTGCAAGAGCAGGCACAAGTGTAATGGAGCCTCTGCATTTTAACTGATGATGGTTATTGTGGCCTGAAAGTTGTTTTGCGAAAGAGGGGTAGGGAAGAAGAAATGGGGGTCTGGAAGCCTGGTGAGAAAGGGGCGAGGGGGGGATCTGCATGGTGGTCATAGATTTGGCTCCTAGGAGCTGACAGTGCAAATTGTGGTTTTAATAGCAGGGGGGTTTACACATTCTGCGAGGAGGCCCTAATGGCCGGGGTCCGGTGCTGGGCGCGGAGGGAGACAGAGACGTCCCCAGCGCTATTAAAAAGAAACTTGAGAAGGTCCGCACTCTTAGTTTTGGTGTTTTCTTTTTTTAACTTTTTTTTTCTTCCCCCCAATTGAACTCTGTCCCTCCATCAGTCATCCTGATCCACTGCTGTCCTTCTCTTCCTTCTCTGCCTCGCCTACCCCACCCCCCCCCCCCTCCTCCTCCACACCCCCGTGCTCCTTCATCTATTGGTTCACCAGACTTGTTACTGACCTTCAAAGACGACACTAATCAGTAGGACACGCCAACAAAAACTCCTTGGGATAGAGAAAAGTACTATCATGAATTTGTGTCTGTACTATCGCTGAGCTTTCGGTGAAAAGTAGAAACCCAACAAGACTTGTATTGCTGTGTATGTGCATACAGCATTTTAAAATGTCTTAAAACGACTAAACTACACGGTTGGGAGCTTGAATAAATCAAAATGATTGCACTGCAGACATCGCATACACACAGACACACAGACGCACACACACACACACACACACACACACACACACACACACACATATCAAAGCATCACCATCATTTGTTATGAACAAAAGCACCAGGCGGGCAGCAATGGTAGATATTAACCATTCACTTTTACATTAACGGCTACTCTGAGCCTGCAGGTCAGCCTGCAACCATACAGGCCTTCCATCAGCTCCCCGAGGAATACTATTCTGCTTGTGCCGGTGCAATAATCATAAAAAAAAAGAAATATATATCTGAGAGCAATGCAGCAGGATAATGCGTATCAAAGATGCGGGAGGACTCCATGGTTGTGTGTTGCTAGCGCAGCAGCCGCAGCCATGCATTTACATCAAAACAAAAGGGAGGGAGAAGCGCCTGCAGCCCGGCAGAAGCGTTTCAAGTGGTCACTCACAACTCACACACTTAACGCCCACACGTTTTATTGCTGAGTAGCAGGATTCAACCGCCCCGTCGCAATGGGGGAAAAAAAAACCCACAACACCCATCACCCAAACATATCAATCCTCCTGCTTTCAGCACAAAAAAAAGTGTGAAAGTTGCTACTTCTTCCATTTTTTTCTCCCTCTCTCTCTCTCTCTCTCTCTCTCTTTTTCTTTGTTGTGAGAAATTAGGGGAGCGATATGACAGCTGTTGTCATGCGTCTGCAGGCCTCAGATCTGCATGTGTTTTGCAGGCTTAGCATGGTGAGCCAGCAGGTTCTGCTTGGGAAGACAGCACCAAAGAGACCGAGGGGTCATCTTCGTTACTAGGTACGGGGTCAATCAGGAAGAAAGTGTTGTTAGGGTCTCTGAATCTGTGAGCCGTGGATAAATGCCGAATAGACCAACTCAACATATTTGAGATAAGATGTACTTTACTAATCCCAGATGGAAAAAGGATGGTGTGACTACTATGCTATTAATACTTTGTCTTTTTCTTGGTGTCTATTGTTCTTTACATGTAAGGAGGCTTGCAATATAATAAAACCCACCAAAAAATACAGAATACATTTCCCACATAGGGCATAACTGGTACAATAAATAAAGATGAATAGATAAAGGAGTTTTTGAGTGATCAGCTCCACTGATTATCACTGATAAGATTAATATCATAGTGCATTATGATATTTATCTATTTGGAAATAGAGGGTGGCAGATAGGAAAGCCCTTTCTATAAAGAGGTCCTACTTTCATCACGAGATGGTCTCCTCTTGAGGGGATAAACTAACGAAGAGAAGGAGAGAGCGAGAGCGAGAGAGGTGGTAACGTGTTTGATTGATATGTTTTATCTCAGATTGTTTTCTCCCCAGATGATTTGATGGGCATGCGTGTGTCACGACCTCCCCCACCCTGTAGTCATATGTACATGATTTCTGGCTCTTGTCAGGCCTGCTGCTGGTATATACCTGGTAGGCTGTAACAACCAGCAGCGCCTTAATACCGGTGTCTGTCATCCCGGGATAATTGCAATCCACTCAAGCGAAATACCCTCACAATAACACATGGGTGCCCTGGCAACTGCGCTGGCATTCAACCTTTCATTGCAGGTTGCTTACACTCAAAGACTGACACCCATTAGACACAAGTGCAGTCAATCAAAAGCCCTCTTTCTTGGTGTGCTTTTTTTCGGCGGGGGGGGGTTGTCTTTTGAGCGATGAGATTTCTGAGCTTCCAAAGAGCAAGACAGAGAGAGCAAGTGAGAGAGCGAGAGGGAGAGAGAGAGAGAGAGAGAGAGAGAGAGAGAGAGAGAGAGAGAGAGAGAGAGCAACAGACAGGGAGAGAGTTAGCGAGAGTGAGTAAAAGAGAGAATCTCTTTTATAGATAGACGGAGAGATAAAGAGAGAGAGTGAGAGAGAGCGAGAAAGGTAGAGTGAGAGAGAGATAGAGAGAGAGAGAGATAGAGAGAGAGAGAGAGAGAGAGAGAGAGAGAGAGAGAGAGAGAGAGAGAGAGAGAGAGAGAGAGAGAGAGAGAGAGAGGGGAAGAGTGAGGGGGAGAGGTATTACAGTATTCTGCACCCCTGTTACAATACCGATAGGTGGATTGCAGTTTGTCTGCTGACCCTGACTATAGTTTTCTCCAGCGCTGTCACGAAAGTTCAAAATGCCCTTTTATGGCGCTCTCTGTTGATTGGCCCGGGGGTGGATGACCCGACTCAACAGCTCCCGCCAAAGAGCGAAACCCATAAAATGCTAGGCCCTATACCCATCCTCCCATACCCCTCTGTACTACCCTCCCCCACCCTCACCCCCACGATTGTGCACACATCACACTTTGACAGCACACTCAAACAGATCAATAGCGCTGCGTCGGGAGACAGCCCGCGTTCCCATCCACTCAGTGTTTAAGGGGGGCGCTTGTTCTCCACCTGTCTGCTGATTGGCATCCAGAGGGATGGTGCAGAGAGAGCGAGAGAGAGCGAGTGAGAGAGAGAGAGAGAGAGAGAGAGAGAGAGAGAGAGAGAGAGAGAGAGAGAGGGTAAAAACATAGTGAGAGAAAAAAAGTTCTGCATCCAAACTCCAGAGCAGAATCGGACATCGAGGCGGTCGTCAATTCCGCCATCTTGCTGATTCCTTTTTTTTCTGTCCACTCCTAACAAACGATATGCACGATGTGCTTTAGTGTTGTTGTTGCTGTAGTGGGGGTTTTTAGTCACGGCATTAACAGGGCACATTCACCGAGGAGAAACCCGCTGCGAGTGATGTCACAATTGCGTTTAGGCTGGACGTACGGGGGCCCCGTGGGCACACAGGAAGCCCAGTTGCGTATGTCAGCCGGCTAATTTACACAACGCTCTGAGCGAGTTCAGCTCCATAATTCACAGGCTCGGGAATTGTTTGAAGCCCACATCAGAGAGTGCACTAGGTTCTTGGGGGTTTGTGTCTAAATTGAACTCCTAGGCTCATCCTGATGGCCGGAGGCCTTGGCAAGAGATACATAATAGACGAAAGGTACAAAGCGCGCGCACGTCTCAATAAATGCATGGGAGAAACGAACAGAGCAGCAGAGGGGTCATTAGCCCTGCTCAGATACAGCCTCGCACGCCCTCATCCCTCTCTCTGATGTGTGTGTGTAAGAAGGGGCCCGCCATGTCACTGTCCCCTGTCTTTAGCCTGGAGCAAAGTCCCCCCATTTTCATCCATTTCATTTCTGAATGCATAAGCACTTTGCTTCTATAGTGCCAATGTCACACAGCAGCAGATGGCACAATTACAGACGCAAGGTTCGAGCACATAAGAGTAAAAGTTTGGTTGAAAAATTAGGTATGGACTTTAGAAACAATGAAATTGCTTTTATATTTATCGTGATGATAAAATGGGAAATTATGTCAGCAACCATTTAATGTTTACAAACTTCACATGCATTTAGTGTCAATTCTGTTTTCAACCAGAGGCTTTTTGTCTAGTGAGGCAAAATAAAAGCTGGAATGACGCTGGGAGAACCCATCAAACACAAAGTTTACTCTCAAAAAACATAGCTAATAACTGCTCTTTCTGCAATTCCTTTTACTTCTTGTCATGAAATTCCCAGACCAAAGGAAAACTCAAATTTCAGATCAGATCCGGAGCACTTTGGAGCTCCTTCAAAAGGAAAGGAAGAAAAGAACAAGACAAGGAAAACTTGACTGCAACCAAACCTCTGCGACGTTGTCCCTGTTCTCCGGCGTGGTGACGAGACGCAGACGTTCCCTCGCTCTGAGCTGCTAATGGTTTCTGTAGGAGGAGATGCGGTAGTCTGGTCCATACACTTGTCACAGCCCATCATGCTATAACATTCCTCTGAACCCCAAGCCTTGAATAATTTCTTCAAGATACAAAGTCCTTTTTCCGTACCCCATCTTTTGACTGCCAGAAAAATAAATTGTGTGTGTATTTTTCTTCTTCACTATTTTAACAGTCCCAGTGGAGAAAGCAAAAGATAGAATAAAGTAGAATGGTATTTTCTTTGTTTAACCGAATGGTGTCAGTTGAGAAAGTTTGCAAAAGCGGTCTTAGAACTTTTCATGAAAAAGAAAATGAAACAACTTGTGTAAGCATATAGGCAGGGCCGCATGGAACATGGGGAAGTGAAAGTCTTTGAAAGGGATTGTGGGTAAATGTTCCATTAAACCAATAGTAAACCAGCACCAAAAAGCTTAGACCAGTTTGGACGCTCGTCATAAACATGGCCCCGTTTTGATTATGTTTGATGGCCATTATTTCTCTGCTTGCTGGCTTGTGTTTACTTTCAAACGGGACTTTTATGATTTTGGTTTGTTAAATCTACTGTCAAATGGCCGCAGTTGAAAAAACAAGGGGAGAATGTTTATTGCATGGACCTCTTGGAGTTATTGCTCCAAGAGGAGCAATAACTCCTTACACCTGGTTATAGTACAAGTAGTACAACCTTACTATCGATGAACAAAGAGTTGTTTACATGTTGATTTGTTGCAAAGAATTTTGTTGCAACAAAGTTCAAACTTTTCTGACATTTGCTCAAAAAAATGAATTGTTGAGATTGTTCATAAAATGGTTGAAATCTGTAGTAAAAAGTATTTTTTTTAATTGAGGTTAAAATTAAATGGAGACTCTTATGAGTATTGCCATAGATAGCCTTAAAGGTAAAAAATACCCACATTTTTTTTCATATTAATCAATTTATGTTAATTAATTGTCATAGGTGAAATAGCAATGTGCAAAGATAATTAGGTACGTTTGCGATGATCCCCCCACAACAGTGGTAACCACTGAGCCACCTAGCAGGCCAACCAAAGTAATTATTTTCATGAACAATTAATTATAACTATTCATTATTTTCCAATTTCCATGCAACAAATATTTAATGAAAAGACTAAACACTTAGCTTTGAGGTCAGCCGGGCCTCAGTCGAACAAAATTATTAGTTATTAAATTAGTTTTAGCTTGTTTCCTCTACTAATGAGAGAGGAAGTGATAGAGATAAAAGGCAGATAGATAAAAGCAGAACGCATGTTGGATTCCCAACCTCATCCCACCCCTTTTGCTGCCCCTCCCACCCCAACACCCAACACACCCACCCACACACACACACACACACACACACACACACACTCAAACACACAGATGTTCACAAGCTGCTGTGGAGCGAACATGCAGTTCATTTCTCAGAGAAGACACTAATTTTGCAGAGGAATTCGCTGAGACTGTCATATTATAACAAGATGCCCTCCCCCCCCCCGCGCCCACACACACACACACACACACACACACACACGCACATACACACATACACACACCTCCTTGAGGTTGTCGTGATGCCTAATATGACTAGTAGAGTAGAACCATTGTCTTATTGGTTGCATTGGACCATTGCGCCTTCCTATGTTCTACGGTGTACTTCCTTGCTAACCAGGTGTCATCCATGTTACTCAGGGGAGGAGGGGCAAAGCTGAAGGAAGGAAGGAAGATGAGTTTCTTTGTGTTTCTCTGTAAGAATGTGCTGATGGATTGAACTGACTTCCATAATATGTCACATCTCCACACGCAAAACTGGATCCGTTAGCTTACAGCTATGTAACAGCGTGTTACCTACTCGATGGAGAAAATGATTACAAATAATAACAATAATTATCTCACTTGTATTTGTATTGTGCTAAAAAAAACATACATGTGTATTTGGACAGTGTTTTTCAGTTCTCTGATAGCATCACAAGGCATTCAAATTGAATAAGGACCAAGGATATCTCTCATTGGTTTCTGCGGCTCTGCGCATTAAAACACCCCCCCAACACACACACACACACACACACACACACACACACACGCACACACTTCCCTGTAAACGCCTGTGGACCTCTTAGTGTGTGAGCAGCCAGAAGCCCTGCCGGGTCTGGAGTGACCGTAATGGATTAGCAGCCAACAAGCAGACACCCAACACTCACAGATTGATTTGAGCTCTGAGGATCCAGAGTGAGAGATGATATTTACAATTGAAACATCAATGGAATACGGACCACAATAAAAAAAGACAGCAAGAAAGTCAATCTGTGGTAAATAGACACATTCAGACATGCTCCTCAAGTGACATTTGCCGTCCCGTCGGTAATGAGAGATTTCCTAAACCTCAGAGTCGTTCAAATGAGACGAAAACGATACACACAAAACGGGGTTTGATTGTGAATGTTTAAAAACGTGTGAATAGTGTTCATTATTGAAAATATATGCAGAAAAAAATATGCGGCTTGGTATAGCATAATCCAGTTCTCATTATTATCACCATATTGGCATTACCTAAACACTAAATCTGCAAGGCCTCACAGGGCTGTTCCTTCGGTTTACGAAGGAACAGAACAAAATTATAGTTTTCATTGGTGAAGAAAATACACTGCTTGCTACATTATAATAAAGTTCATAGTTGTTAACATCACTATCAGCATTACCCAAGGTCAAAGATCAGCAATCCATCAACACGCTCTATTTTTAAAATCAGTCACTCAGCTCAGCAGAGTCAGATTGCTCATAAATTCAGCATCAAATCAAAGTGATCAGATTACATTAAATGCATTTGTGTGTGTGTGTGTGTGTGTGTGTGTGTCTGTGCATGCCTCCCTGCCATAAATTAAAGCCATCTGAAAGCGTCTGGAGTGCATTTCATTTTGCCTTGATTCATGCAGTGTAATATAACCCTTCTCCCGATTCCCCCAGCGCACTACGGGACAACCAGGCAGAGAGAGAGAGAGACAGAGAGAGAGAACGAGAGAGAGAGAGAGAGAAGGACAGAGAGACAGAGCGAGAGAGGAGTGTGTCAGGAGATTAAAGTTTCTCCTTGAGATTGGACCCAGGATGTAAGGCATCAGATAATATAGTAGAGATATACTAGATATAATGAAAGTGTAAACAAAAACCTGCCACCAGAGAGAAAAGCCTCTCTAATATGAAGCAATCTCCTCCTCCCTGCTCACCGACTATGGTTTTCCTTAACAAAAGAGGGATTGTGTGGGTTTGCCAGGCATCGCGGGGACATTTATTAACAGATGACCCCAGAAAACAGTTCTCAAATCTTGATTGAATCGATTTTTTTCTCGACCAATTACATCACCCAACACATGCGGTGTGGATATTGATGGATGGGGCGAGGAGGACTACTTTCAGTCAGATGAGAGAACTACAAAACTTGCAAATTCAAAAAGCACCCCTGACCCCAAACCAACCGCTTAACACGTTCTAGAATCAACAACAAACAAGCAATAAACAAAACCAAAACACTAAAACAAACACGTACAAATCCAACCACACTACGACGACCCCACCCATCATTCTTTAAGAGCCCCGCTTCACACATTTGTGTGCTTGTCGCGACCTGGTTGCCGCGGTGATAGATAGATCAGTTGTCGGGGTGGCAACCTGCTGCGTCCACTGCCAGCCGGGCAGCTGTTTTGGCACGGCTGCAACTTCCTCCGGCTGCCAAGTCAGAAAGACTGCCCACCACCCCCTGATCACTGCTCAGCGTCCATCATATGGCGCCACCGCTGCCATGAATCAACGCCGCGCGCACGCAACACAGTGGGACTTCAACAGCTCACTTTGCTCCGGCTTCGCTCGCTAAATTTGTGTCATTGCAGGGCGCTGAAGGCTGTGTGTTGTGGCTATAAAGAACTAGCGGCCCCGGCTAGGCCGTGTTAGATTGTGAATACACTTCCATTAGCGTGTCCGTTGAACAAGTCAGGCCCACAGACAAGGATTTATAGTGCTTTCCAACTTGTTACACTCTGCGACAGCTGCGTCTGTGTTTAATATTTGGATATTTGATTTCAGAAACAATTTAATCCATGCGAGGCAGCCACGCACGCACGCGATTAGCACACAAGACTTTTTTTTTTGTGTTGAGATGTATTCTACATTACACTTAATTTAATGTGAGGTCTGACATGAGACGTGTAATGTAATGTAATGTGTGATTAGCATAAAAAAAAAAACTGGCACCAGACTACATTAATAAGAGATGATGAGAAATCAATAGAAGTCATTATAACCACTATGGAAGATAAAATATTAACTAGCGTGGAAACCGACCTGAGGAGATTCTCTTCCCCCCTGTGTGAGCAGGAAGGTTTGATGTGGCCGTTGGTAATAAACACCTACAGTGGTGTAACCAGCTGGGGAAATATCATATTTACCAAAGACAGGGGAGAGGAGACGAGCTGCTAACCTTGAATATAATTAGGATGACCTGCTGTCTTAAATGTTTTGTCAAGCCAGCGCTGCGGATGAATGCTGCTACAACAGTGCACCACGGATGGTGCCAGATGATACATCCACTGGAGATGCAGATTGTGTGTGTGTGTGTGTGTGTGTGTGTGTGTGTGTGTGCGTTTGTCTGTAGGTACATGTTTGTGTGTGTGTGAGTGTGTGTGTGTGTCTGTGTTTGTCTGTAGGTGTACATGTGTGTGTGTGTGTGTGTGTGTGTGTGTGTGTGTGTCTGTGTTTGTCTGTAGGTGTACATTTGTGTGTGTGTGTGTGTGTGTGTGTGTGTGTGTGTTTGTCTGTAAGTGTACACGTCTGTGTGTGTGTGTGTTTGCACATGAATATGTATGACTGTCTGTGTGTAGATGCATGTGCATGCAAACATGGTGTGTGTGTATGGACGGACGTATGTACGTGTGCACATTGTGTGTGTGCGCATTTATATGTGTGGCTGTCTGTGTGTGCGTACGTACGTGTGTGCGTATGTGTGTGTGCGTACGTGTGTGTGTGTGTGTGTGTGTGTGGGTCTATGTATGTGCGTACGTGTGTATGTGTGCATACGTGTGTGCGTACGTGTGTGTGTGTGTGTGTGTGTGTGTCTATGTATGTGCGTACATGTGTATTTGTGCATAAGTTTGTGTGTGTGTGTGTGTGTGTGTGTGTGTGTGTGTGTGTGTGTGTGTGTGTGTGTTTGCGCCAGTATTGATCCCAGACGCACGACCCCAGCAACATCACAGCAGTGCCACGGCTCTGTGCTAACATCTGTCAGTGTCGCGGTGTATAATATCCCAGAGATAGAGTGGCTTTGATCCCGCCAAAGCTGCTTCAAGTGTGAATGCAAAGTCTGCCGCTGCCGCCACTGCCCTGCTATGATTGTCTGTATGAAAAGCATAAGTCTCAAACAGGAAGCAGATGATGTCATTAACCACCCCGTCCCGTATATTCTTCCCCCTCTCTCCGCTGCAGCTATCCATCTGTACCACCCCCCACCCCCCTCCCACCCCAAGCTTTCCTCTTTATTTGGTGAATGGATTCCCAGTGGTCGGATCAACAAGGATTTCACAAACAATTTATCCCAAATTGCAGGAAAATTGGCTGCAGATCTTAGAGTGAGTGAGAGAGAAAACAGAGAGAGAGCAAGAGAGAGAGAGAGAGAGAGAGAGAGAGAGAGAGAGAGAGAGGGAGAGAAGAGAAGAGAACAAATCGGCCCACAGTAGAATGAGGTTAAGATGATCCACGGGGCATTTATTCACTGAGGCTCTCATGGTTGTTCCACAGGGTTCTCCGCTTTCAAAATGACCCACAGTCCCTCTTCTTCCCAACGCCCCTGCGCTCTCCCCAAATCCCAACCCCTCCCTACCCCATCCAGCACCACCAACCCCCCCAACCTTTCATTCGCCGTTTCAAATGTATTAATGGGCCGGAACCTTCCTGGATGATCTTGGCCCTCTCCCTAATGAAAACGCTGTGTGTGCCGGCCAGGTCTCCCAGTGCAGTAATCAGGCCCCTGGCCTCCAGAGAGGCATCAGGGGCCCGCAGAATGCCGAGCAGGAAGGGCCCCTCTGTGACCCCCACGCCATGTCTCTCAGTCACCCCATGTTGCCCTGCTGCCCTGCTCTGGCCTGGGGCCCCCCCTTTCCTCCAGCGCTGAAGGCCTGGGGGGTGGGGACCCGTGGTGGAGGTGGTGGTGGTGGTGGAAGGGGGGCTCAGGGCCTGGTTCACTGCAGGGTGGGGCGCAGAATACAGTGGCATTATGGGCTGAAAACATGAGCCTTCAACACGTTCTGTGTTTATGTTAACGCCGTTATTTGATGTCGATCTGTGAGAACAGCTTTTTTTTTTTGGGTGGGGCGATTTTTTCGTGCAGCTGGGAAGTATTGAGGAAATTGAAGACATTTAAGCATAATGAAATAATAAATTGGATTGAGGATGGGATATTATTTGTATTATAAATAATGACTACATTTTAAGTTGTCAAGTTCTAATTCGAATAATTAAAACATTATGAATTACTCATAAATAAAAACGTCTTTAAAGACAATTTTATAAAAAACTCATTTCGTAACAACGTTTGAACTTTTTCCGGACGCTTCTTCTTTCTAATGAAACAAGAACCAAATGTTTCTAATGAAAGTGAACGAGTGTCCTGTGTGCATTTCAGCCTCCAGCAGACCTGCGTTCAGTCTTCTATGACAGTCCTTCCCTCCTTCTGCCTCTACTGTCCTCCCATGCTTCTGTCCCATAGTCCTGTGGTCTGCCCCCCCCAGCCCCCCCACCCCCCCACTCCCTCCTGGGCACATCTGGCCAGTTGAGGCCCCTGCAGTCCCTCTACAGCTGCAGGCGTAGCGGGGGCCACTAAAGTGATGGAGCAGTAGTTGTCGCAGCTCCCATCATCTGTTTTAACTTGCCTTCCCCCCCCCCCCCCCCCCAAACACAACCACCCCCTGACTGAGCTGCTTGTTTTCATTCCCCTCCCCTCCTTTCAGATAATATCTTTTACATTTTCACCCAAAAAATACTGTCAGCGGGACCTGGAGTGGCCACCACCACCACTACCACCACCACTACCACCACCACTACCACCACCACCACCACCTGCCTGCATTGTGTGCCCCACATCTGCCCTAATCACAACCATACAGGGCTTGTGTACAGGGCAGCGAGGTGATAACAGCCTCACAGGGGCCACGGCTCGGCATGGCTTGTTCACTAACACCCCTCACATGTTCCTAGTGGGACCCTTATTGGTGCACACTATTCCTCAATATTCGCTTCTTCATTACAATTATTTTTGGGATTCCACTTAAAAAAATGGAGAACTTAAAAATATTGACACAACATTTCAACAATCTACTTCTTGTTCTCTGTTACGGTAACTTTGATTTATGTTCTTCCGTCATCTTCCGGCACTTGAAGACGTCCCATCCGTGAGATGTTTTAACTCGAGTTATAATCTGCAGGGTTAGCCCTAACCCTAACCCTAAAAAAGAAGAAAAGAATCATAATAAAGTAAACACTGACGGTCATTTTCTCAAATCACAAAGAACGGCACTCTCCCGCAAAACTTTGCGTGAAATGCGTTTAGATGCTTTTACTTCGGAGCAATTTATCGGAGACCAGAAGAAAGAAGAGCCCCCGAGTTTACGTGCGCCTTGCGGGGCGTGTGACAATTACAGTATGCTCTGCATTTGTTTTCGTTCCGCACTTCCATTCCCTCCGTGTGACCTTGAGGGGGGGGGGGGGGGGGGGGGGGGGGGCGCGTGTGGAACAAGCGACCGATGGGTAAATCGTGTGATGTCTCGACTGGTTAAGGCAGACATTTTGCTGCTCTGGCTCTGAGAACTGCGGCCAGCTTTAACAACTGAAGAAATTATGGTGGGGAAAAAAGAAGAAAAGAAGAAGAAGAAGAAGAAGAAGAAGGGGAAAAAAAAGATAATGAAAGAAAATCTGTCAGATGTGAGGAAGTCTGGGGTCCTTAGTGTCAGTGTTCAGCAGAGCGTAAAATGCTCCATTTAGGCTCCTCTCCGGCAGCACGGCCCTCTGTAGTCAATCCTTGCAGGTAATGATCGTCTGAGAATGTAGGAAAAAGCTTTCCTTTTTTTTGGTACCCCACAGACCCTATTTTCCACTCATCTTCCTGACTCTCGTTCTCTCTCTCTCTCTCTCTCTCTCTGTCTTTCGCTCAGCCTCTCTCTCCCTCTCTCTTCTCTCTCCTTCCCTTTCTCTACCTCTCTCTCTCTGTCTCTCTCTCTGTCTCTACCATACAAGGCTATAACATTCAGGATGGCGAGTTACACTTTGAAATCACACCAAAAAAATAAAAATAAAAATAAAATAAAAAGCGAGAATGAAAGAGAGATGAATCTCTTTAAGTCCTCTGGAACAACATAAAACAGGTCAGGCTCTTATATTATTCAGAGCTGTGTGTGTGTGTGTGTGTGTGTGTGTGTGTGTGTGTGTGTGAGTGTGTGTGTGCACTCTTTTTGTTTACAGTGGGACAGACTCTGGGAGTGCACCTGCACTCTGGTGGGCCGACAGTTTGATGGGGATGCTTTAATGGTGATTCACCGGCCAGATCTATAGGGATAAAAATGGAATTCGGAGAGGGTAATCTAATGAGAAAATAAAGGAGGAAGAGTATGAGGAGGAGGAGGAGGAGGAGGAGGAGGAGGAGGAGAAGGGCTAGTGTCATTGCCATGGCAGTGGGATTAGCTTGTTGGGGTCTAGCTAGTTGTGTTTGTGTCAGCGTTGGAGCAGGAAATCAAATCCTGAATCTTTGATGTTGAAGTTTTATCACTCTGTTTTAAGGGTCCCTTGGAATGGAAAGGCGCTCAGGTCATGTAGAGTCTGAGAGTACGTGGGCTTTACCTTTTAAACTTGGATCCTAACCTTGATGTGCTGCTGTGAGCAGGAACTCTCATTACGTCAGTTGGCAGCAATGCCGGGTATTTTCTCGGTCCCAGTATGGTCACAAAAGTCCATTCTTGCACATTTCTAATACACAGCTTATTGCCAAGTACATAAACTAAACGACAGAAAGATGGGTCTTATTTTTAAAGCTTACTGAGGCCACTTCAGTTGTAGGAATCCCTACAAATCATATTTTTCATTTACTCTAAGTAACTTTATGTGACCTTTATGTGTCTAAAATCTTAAATAAGTCAAAAGTCGACGTAGTGTGTACCAATCTCCTCATTTAATGAACCCTAAAACAAATGCGTTGCTTCATTCCCCCTGACTGACTGATAGCATGTCATGACTTTGTCCCAACACTTAATACAACCAATCATCTCATTTCCCAGTCTAAACACACGTTTACCAAAGCACAAAAAAAAAAAAAAAAAAGAGGAAAGAAAGAATGGACGTTAGGATGACTGCGAGGATCAGTCATGGAGCGAGCCCCGGCGAGTTAAGTGGAGTTTATAAGGTAATGCAGTCTCTGGAGCATTCACTTGGCCGTGGCCCCGGGTTCTCCAGCCAACGCAGCGAACAAGGTTAGCCGCGCTCTGTAAGTAACTGCAGTCCAGCAAACCTGCGTGCTATTCTCAGCCTCTCCTCTGTGAGGTGTAATGTATCCAGAGGCGGTCCGCGCTGGATAATGTTCAACAGCATGTACCCATTACAGCCAGTGTGGACGGGGTTCGCGCACACACATGTTACACGGACACACAAACACATGCACACGCACAGACATGTACACACACACACAAAACACACAGACATGCACACACACTGACAGACATACATGTACACACACCCATGCCCATAAAATACACGTGCATGAATGCACTTACACACAGACTCAAAGACACACATGCACGCACACACACACACACACACACACACACACGCACAGACACACACACACACTGACAGACATACATGTACACACACCCATGCCCATAAAATACACGTGCATGAATGCACTTACACACAGACTCAAAAACACACACACACACACACACACACACACACACACACACACACACACTCACAAATATATACCTCGGCCATACACACATACACACACGCACACACACAGATGAATGAGCAAAATAGAGAGAGAGAGCGAGAGAACGAGAGAGAGAGAGATAATACAGCATTGATCGTCTCTGTCATATATCATTAATGAGGGTATTAAATCCATGTTTAGGAAGCAGAAGGCCTGCTTTGAGTGGGGTTTGGTGCAGCAGCTCATAACACCAAACACCCACGCTGAAATCTCCCCCAGGGCCACACCAGTCTCTCTCTCTCCCTCTCTCTCTGTCTCTGTCTCTCTCTCTCTCTCTCTCTCTCTCTCTCTCT